>NC_043015.1:26278879-26316379 GCF_006345805.1 Octopus sinensis
TTATACAAATCTACAATATAGGATTTCTTCAATTACAATTTACCTAGCAGTTTTAAGAGTACAATGCATCGCGTCATGCCAGGTCCAGTTTTTAAAATTTAAACTCCAATTAAGCAAAATTTACAGAAAACTCACATTCTGGTGTGTGTGTCAAATGCTTTTCTTAGTCTGGTTTACACCACACGCAAACGCACACACACACAAAGGGAGCGAATTGTTTCACTCACGCTATCACCCTTCTCCTCCTTTGTCTTTGCAAGTTGGCAGCTATTAAAGTGAAAACAGTGAATCCGGCAGCGATTAAGAACACGAATTAGCACCTGAATGGAGTGAAAATTTAAAAACTGTTTCTTTCGGTGATTTTTCTGAAGAAACTGCACCAAGCCACAGACTTTCCCAGAAGAGTAAAGCCTTACACTATTTCTATTTACTTTTTCGAATGAGCCCATTTGAAATCATTACGGCAGAAACGAACTGTTACGCTAAACGTAAACAAAACGAAAGAAACGATAGTTTGTTATTTCCCACAACCTTAAATGAAATTAAGGCCTATTTTGCCATAAATATTATTATGGGTATCAGAAAGTTACCCAGAATAACAAATTCTATCGTAAAGTTTTGTTGTATACCCAATTGAATATTAGCTAATAACCCATTTTCTATAGCGATGTTTGAACAAAATTTTAATAATTTTACAGAAAGTTACCCAGAATAACAAATTCTATCGTAAAATTTTGTTGTATACCCAATTGAATATTAGCTAATAACCCATTTTCTATAGCGATGTTTGAACAAAATTTTAATAATTTTACAGAAAGTTACCCAGAATAACAAACGAGCCCTTCTGGGTATTAGCGCGCGTCTACGATGAGTCTACGATTTAAAAAAAAATTACCATCATATTTTTCCATCTTAATGCATTTTTTTCGCTTTTATATAAGGGAAGTAACCCTCTAAAAATATCTACGATGTGTCAACGATTTAAAGAAAAATTTACCTTAATTTTTTTTCAATTTTTAATGCATTTTTTTGCTATTTTTTGGCTATAACTATCTAAAAATGCTTATATAGTTATTTCCCTTACAACCCGAGCAACGCCGGGCGATACTGCTAGTATATATATATATATATGTGTGTGTGTGTGTGTGTGTGTGTGTGTGTGTGTATACATACACTTGAACACATATACATAGGTAAGCATATACATACATGTGTATGGTTGTGTGTTTGTGTGTGTATATGTTCTTTTATTTTTTAAACTTTTACATGCTTCATTCATTTGACTGCAGCCATGCTGGAGTACCGCCTTAAAGCTTCTTAGGCGGAAAATCGAGCCCAGGACTTATTTTTGTAAACCTTGCGCTTAACATCAGTTTTAATAATTATTCTATCGGTCTTTACACATTTATTATATGTAAACAAACGCGGAAGGTATTACTTGCAATATTTTGTCTCACTGAAATTTCTCAGGGAAACTTTTCTCTTAGATACACAGAAGACTGATGAATCCCCAGATATTGTGGTTGTACCTGATTTGATTTGCTCAATGACAAATACCCTAACACATTCTGAGTTTATTTTCAAACACGAGAAGACAAAAATGCTCTATCCAGGTCACACGACCTGCCTGCTTTAAATTGTGACGGAAAATTCTTCATATCAACCCTTGTCACCTTTAAAGAAAGAAAGGGAAAGAACGAGTTTCAAATAATTACATAACTGTTATGTCCTAGTGGCATTTACCCAGCTTCTTCCGTTCTAAGTTCAAATTCCTCGATGAAGTATTTTGATCTTTCGTTATTCCGGTATTGAAGTATAAAGTATTTATGCTGGACTTTGGAATGATGGAATAATTAGAGCGTCCATCGGAAATGCATTGCGATTTTGTTCCAGGTTTTGTCTTCTGGGTTCAAATTCCACTGTGTCCTACATAGGGCGGGGAGAGTAGTCCTAAAATTTTGTCCAGTTTAGCATCACTGCCAGGTCATTTTATCAGTGTCCATTCTGTCGGAAGCAATTCGGCCCAGATCTCCCATCTATCTCGGAACCCTGCAAAGAACCATGGACACGTTTCTTTCTCTCTGATTGAGCAGTAAAAACGAAAAAAATAAATCTACTCGTTCCGACTTGAACGAGGCGATACAACAACAACATTCTGAAATACAAAGCAGTGGCTTTCATTCATGGCTGCTTTCAGCTTTATTAACCAGCTTTAACCGAAGATTGAACCCGAGTCATAAATTTTATGCATTTTTTAATTGCCTTCTAAAACATAGTTTTGCATTTTAGAATTTTATCCCCAAAATTAACATAACGAAATCACGAATGACTCATTCATTATCTCTCTTCCCCTTTCTCTCCTTCTCTCTCTTCCACCGTTTCTGTTTCTCCCTTTCTCTCTCTTCCACCGTTTCTGTTTCTCCCTTTCTCTCTCTTTTCCTCTCTTCTTTCTCTCTGCACTTAAAAATAAACATGTAATATGTATCTAAAATTGCTGTTAATCACTTCCAAGCGATTATTAATCGATCATCCCTATCAGAGCAACTTATTCCTTTTTTCAGTCATAGTATATATTGGACTACATTGAGTTATGTCCGTTCTATTTTTGAAACAATTGGATGTCCTATGAAAGAGATTGTCCACGAATACGACCCAGTGTAACAACTACACACACACAGATATATTCATTTGTTGGTAGGGTCCACAATGACGGCTTCAACTATTTAGCGCATATGTGGGGTATATTGATAATGCCTGAACCCTCTCTTTTAACCCAGGTCATCCCTTATTAAATAGACTTATGGTAAAAGACGTTCCAACTGTGATCATGGCATTTACTATATACAGTACGACTTCATCAGTCACTGAGCACGTTTCTTTTTTCTTTCAAATTAGTGAGGAAGGCTTAAGGGAGTATTAAATTTGCTACTATTTCTGGTAAATCAACTTACCACGTATAGGATCCCTGATTGGCTTGAACTTCTCAAAACTACATCATCTCGCAGGTGTTACATTCAACACTGAAAATCGAGACACCGTTAAATCTCCAGTGCTGCCACTTCTCACAGCTCTGAACTGTTAACGCTCGATAGAATGCGACATTGGTCGTTAGATAATTTGACCTCAGTGTTTACAATAGACCACTTGTAACTAGATAGAAAAAAAGAGAAGGAACTATCACACAATTAGCTAGTTTTTCACCACACTACCATACTATATAAACTCACTGAGCTGTAACACAATACACAGAGAACTTGGTTCTTTTCCAAATCAAAGAAAATTGAGTTTGCAATGTAACTGACATGATTCCATCAACCAGATGAATCTTCGATAACGTTCTGTCGATGGTGTTTAAAGCTAACCGAATTAAACACATTTCACTTCCTATGGTATACATTATTCATTTCCAAAGAGCACAGAGGTGACAGACTTCGTTCTAAGTGACATTACTGTGTTTTGTCATATATTGCTTGTCTGTCGATTTAAAACTTAATGCACTTGTGTTGTTTCCTCAAGTAGATTCCTAGCATTCTTTCACACTGCACAGTAAAACCACAATTCTCAAATTATGCTAAACTGTGCTGGGTGTCGTTTCAACACCTGCCGACCAATTTCTAAGTCAACTTATCGAATCTTAGCAACTCTGCAATGCCGTAAACTGATAGGAATCCATATCCTAATGGAACTTTGTCTCTCAAGTCTAGACAATATTCTTTTATATACCAGACATCTGGTTTGCAAACGACTAACACGCCACTCAGGAACAGGTGCTGAGGACTCTACAGTCAACGACACAACTATACACCCAGTGCTGATAGATAATCATTATACGACGTTATTGTTCAACGAATGGCGATACTTCAATCGGTAATGGAGATAACCTTCATAGTGGCATAAATGTGTGTGTATGAGCGCTCGCGCATACGTGTGTGAGTGTGAATTAGCAATAGAAAACACACTTATTTTGCAGGAATATATCGATATTTTTCCACAGACGAAAACATTGTTCAATAGAAAATGTCAAAACAATTACAACATCGATTACATGTAAAAATATTAACATTTAATTCGTTGAGCAATTTTATTTTGTTGTTATTCTTGCCGCCGCCGCCGACGACGACGACGATGATGTTGATGATATTGCTCATTATTTTTATATATCACATGTACATTGGTTTCTCTTTTAATATATTTTATTACTATGCAATGCTCCGGTCTGCTTTGGTCTGGTTGCTTCGGTATGGAGGAAGGATATTATTAATGGTTGTCGTAGGCCCACTGCAGCAGAAAAAATTAAATTTAGTACGATTTCTCTTATCAATAACGATGCTGTTTCAATTCCTACTCGAAGCAGTTTCTGTCACGAATACTTTTCCAAAAGCTTTCGCTTCACATAGTTGAGGTCAATAATCACAACCATAAATATAAGCATTTCCCGGTCAACGAGAAACCATAAAGTATATTTAGTCTGTTTATTGTTGCTATTCCTATTACTGCTGTTTAACCTCACGTTACTCCCAGAAAAGGAGATCAAAGACAATCAATCCGTGGCTATCCTGTCTGTTTATCACACATTATTGTTCTAGAACTACATTATGAAATGCACCATTTTCTTTTCAAGACGGAATATGCAATTAAAGACAGATTTAATTTAGTTGTTGTTTCCATATTGCTATTGTTTTTTATTGTTGTTCTGGTTGCTGAGAACGTTGCTGTTGCCGCATGGTTATAATCGTCAGTGTCGTCGTCATTGGTTTCATTCACTTCCAGAACTGCTTAATGGAACCATACTATACCTTCAACTGTAAAATGTCATCTTAAAAGTCCTCTTGTATTCTTCAAATCGGTTCTTTGTGTATTCTGTGTTCAAATGCTTTTCTTGCAGGTTTTGTCTTTCATCTCTCGTCAGGTTACTTAAAGTAATATTCAGTTGAATATGAGAGTTAATTAAATCGATTACAAGCGCTGCCATTGTACTGCTTAAAATATTCGATACCTTTAAAAATCAGTATTTATTAGTTGTAGAGCAGTCGATTAGAAGAATTGGTAGTGCGCTGGTATGAGAATAATGGAAGGGAATAAATAGCAAAACAATGAGAAATAAGTGACAAAAAGCAAAATAAAACAAAAGAATAAAATGGAGTGTGGGTTATAGCAAGAACATCAGCAATTTCGACAACCTGGCAAGCATAAAATCCATCATTTTTGACAGGTACTATGTTAGTTGGAATCATAATCACAATACAAATTAAAACTCGGCTTTTACTCTAGAGGTCTGAATGATATGTAGCAATACTGAATTGTTTGGAAAAACGTAATATTTTTATCTACGTTCAGGAATTTAGATATAAAATGAACTGGTGTTGGTTTTGTATGATGTCAGTTCGTGTACTTACAGAATACGTCTTACTGTTTCATGACTCCCAAGATATCCAATATATAAATATTGAATTTCTGCAAATCCGAGCCTATTTAAGGAATTGATTCACATGCGGACTAAAATAGAGAGAAATTCTGTAGACCTATTTCGGGAGGTGGGTTTAGATATTAAAAGGGGATTTACTAGAAAACTTGATTCAATGCATTGCCACACAGACATTCAAACATACATCAGCAGGTATACTTACACATATTTCTTGTATATATAAATATATCCACACACAAGCACGTGCGTGTATTTTGCACAGAAATGTATAATTATATACACACTGTAAAAGCATATATGTGCGTGTATGTATATATATATAGATTCACAGTAAAAGCATATATATATATATATATATAATAAATGTATTTGTATTCATGCATATGTATAATATATACAAATATTTACATGTGTGTGTCTGTGTGTGTTTATATATATATATATATATATATATATATGTATGTATATGTATATATATATATATACATGATCACGAACATACAGTAACCTTTATTTTGTTCCTAGTGATTATCTCGTCTCCGTATAAACCGTGGAAATGACGCTCCTTCAGATATAACTAATTCCGTTCTCCTGCCACTAATTCAGCCAATCCTACAACTCTTACAGAAAAACGCTAAACGTCTTTAATCTGATCTGTGTCATGAGCTCCATTCTCCAACACACACCTGACGCCTCTTTATATAAACCTTTTATCTATTCGGCAAGCGGGGCTTCCAGCTATAAATTACTGACATGGATCACATTAACCTTCTACGGATTTCTATAGAATTACACGTGCTTGTATGAAGAGCAGTCAGAATTCAATCGAATTCCATTCCACTGTCTTCACGAAGGAAGGACACATTTGATAATGTGAATTTAGATGTTGCCTTCTATGATTTTAAAAATATAAGTACAAGGATGTAACTGTAAGATCTTCCTCATTATGCGCATGTAGCATTGAAGTGGGATTTGGAGCGCAGGAAGAAAGGTTGTAACAAAAGATTAAATAGATTTTAAGTGTGCTATATTAATTCAACCTGCTTATTTATAAGTTCAGGCATATGTATATGGAATTGCCGAAAAGTTCATGGATTTAGGTAGGTAGGTAGGTAGGTAAGTAGGCAGGCATGGGTGTACATGTATTCATGCATAAATCATTCTTTTATCATTAAGAGTAATTTCAGAAATGCGTGGGCCACGCGTGTAATACCTCCATCGTGTTGAACAATTGTAATCGTAATACAAATATACTTGTCTACACACATTCAAATACATATCCATGATAGTACCTGTTTATCCCTCTACACACTTATATTTATGCGTCTAATTCTTTGGCCTGTCTCTTTCTCTCTCTCTCTCTCTCTCTCTCTCTCTGTATCTCTTTCTTTCCCTCGTTATATATATTGTGTTCTTGAAAATTGACTCGCTATTGACTTTCATGATTAAGCTCAGCATCAAATGTTTCCCAGTTGCCAACAGTATTTCATGTAAAAAATATATACCATATACATCTGTGTGTGTATGTATATGTGTATGTATATTTGTATGTACGTCCACCAATTATAAAAACTAATAAAATTTACATTAAAGTGATAGGAAATTTAAAATTATCTCTTGGGGAAATGGTCAAACTTTAAATTCATAAACAATTAAATGATAAATGGGAGTCTGTGTCATAAAAATGCCACCAAGTAGCACACACCACCATCACCACTATAGCCACCTTCACTACTACTATCACAACTGCTACCACTACTACCACTACTTCCATTATCAACACCACCATTCGCCACTACCACAATCCCCCACCGCCACCATTCGCCACCACCACAATCCCCCATCGCCACCATTCGCCACCACCACCATTGTCATCATCGCAATCACAACCACTCTTAGTCATGTTGTTTCCAAACAATTCCATCAAATGAAGCCAGAAGAAAAATACTAATTTCGGTTGCCGTTGTTTTCGAAATCGCAATCGTTGTCTTCTTTGTTGATTTTGTTGTTGATGTTGTCGTTTATATTTGTGCGACAAATCAATTTCAACCACGAGTATTTCCACAATGTTCTCTTTGATCAAACTCATAATGAAAGGTGCTCCGGCCACGAAAGTTTCACCTATATTAGTTTCCAGACAATCTCTTTCTACATGTGTTCCGGAAGTTTACTTAATAATTTGTCCTACAATAAGAGCTTTCCCGGGCGTTCACATCTATGTGCTTTCCTTTTCCATACTAGATTATTCCATATGTGTTTAGATTCTTTTCTCGACAGCTGTTCCTGAGAAAGTATTGGGCCTAGTGTGTAGAGTTGTAGGATCGCGGTTATGATTCCCGGTCCGAACAGTGCATTTTGTTCTTGAGCGAAACCCTTCACTTCATGTTTGTCCATTCCACTCAGCTATAAATGAGTTTAAACAATTGCTGGCGAAGTGACCCTGCCACGGACCGACGTCACCTTCAAGAAGCCTCCTAGTGTTGTTATGTCAATCACTTAGACCTTTGGTAATCATGTGGTACTCAGTCCCTATTAGGCTGGTGACAAACCGAAGTTTATGGTTTGACAGATTTGTTATCTTCATAACAAGTCGAACCATATTTTAGGACTTGTCACCTTGTCGTTTACAGATGCTCTCATACATACTCTAACGTATCGAAACGGAAACCGAGTAACGACGGGACAGCGCTCGACTCCTGAAGCCGGCCGCGACTCTGCTATGAGATTCCATTGGTTATATGTATTCTTATGAGTTGTGTCACTTACTGTCTCGTTTACCTAGAGATTGTAAGTGGCACAACTCATTCACCTCAGACAAAATGTATCTTGAGGATGAAATTTGTCATCAACAATCTACAAATACAGCTGTGGTAATTGCAAGGTCCAAAGATCGAAGTGTAGGAAGAAAGTGAACTTCAAACAATCCGTAGAAAATATAAAACGACATTATTGGTGCAGAACGTTGTGAATTCTTCCCATATCGAAATATGATGAGCTGAAAAAAATTGTTATATTTCATGTTTGGCTGCCAGGTTTGCCAGGTATGTTAATAAAATTCCAAAAGTTAAGGAATAGAGTGGATAATATCCGAATTACATGTTTCATAGAGAGCGGAACTTCGGAGATGGTAAATATCCGAGCGAACTGTATAATGCAGGCTACTCTTCAGACCAAGGAAATCTTGATTATTCTGATCGAATCCTCCGTTTGTTAACATGTGCCTCCTTATAAGAACGTAAAATTGATTCAATCAAGATACCTTTGGTCTGACGCGTATCCTGCGGTATACACCTCGCTTGGATATTCATTACTTCCGTGGTTCTGCTCGCTATGATACATATGTAGCCTGGATTTTATCTACTCCATTCCTTAACTCTTGAATAGCAATTGCTGGTGCTGGTAAGTACCTTTCGTTACTTTTATGACCTCTATTCATTTAGCCTTTAGGTTCAAATTGCTAATAAGCCACCCATTTAATTTGTTGTTTACATTTTTATCCCTTTGAAAATCAGCACATATTTTCACCGGTTTTTCTGACACAGTTAGTTGAGCTTAAGCCAAGGGGTTAAGAGTCGCTGACGAGGATTAAGATGTTATGCATCAAAATCTGAAATCGTTCGATCCGACTGCGTACGCTGGGGAATTACCTGCCCTTGTCAGTTATTAAGCACAATGCTTGTTTCTAGCAATGGCTGATGCTGGTCAGTACCTTCTGTCACTTTTGTGACCTGTATTAATTTTGCCTTTAGGTTCAATTTTCTAATAAGCCACACATTTAATTTGTTATATATATATATATATATATATATATATATATATAGGCGCAGGGGTGGCTGTTTGGTAAGTAGCTTGCTAACCAACCACATGGTTCCGGGTTCAGTCCCACTGCGTGGCATCTTGGGCAAGTGTCTTCTGCTATAGCCCCGGGCCGACCAATGCCTTGTGAGTGGATTTGGTAGACGGAAACTGAAAGAAGCCTGTCGTATATATGTATATGTATATATAAGTGTGTGCGAATATGTTTGTGTGTCTGTGTTTGTTTCCCAGCATTGCTTGACAACCGATGCTAGTGTGTTTACGTCCCCGTCACTTAGCGGTTCGGCAAAAGAGACCGATAGAATAAGTACTGGGCTTACAAAGAATAAGTCCCGGGGTCGATTTGCTCGACTAAAGGCGGTGCTCCAGCATGGCCGCAGTCAAATGACTGAAACAAGTAAAAAGAGTAAAAAAAAAAAAAGAGTATATATATACATATATATTTATATGTATACATATATATATATATACATATATATACATACATATATATATGTATGCATGTATGTATGTATGTATGTTTAGCAAAATCCCTTGTAAATTTTCTTATGGCTCTGGTCGGCTACCACATCTTAACTATATCCTGGAGTAACTCAGGGTATAAGCATTTCTTTAGGTTTGGCAGATACTATAACAATTTTAGCCGCCATAAGGTGAAATTAACATGTGAATCATCACACAACATTGATTATTTTACATACACAGACTCAACAACAAAAGATTGAATAAACTGATGCTAGAAAATGAAAATGTAGACCCAAATGGCGCGGATAAGGTGAATGGAGCGTATATGAAAGCAAATAAAGAAAAAGAACTAATAAACATTATAACAATAAGAACAGAAATAGACATAACAATAACAGTGAGATAAATGAGCCAGGCATCAGGAGAGAAAAAAAGAAAACACAATAAGTAACGTGGAAAGAAGGAACAATAGAGATGACGAAATGAACAACTATCACGCAAATGGATGTAATACGAAGCATAAAGGGAATAAAAGAGCAACGAGAAAGAACCAGACGGCAAAAGAAAAACCAGAAGATGCAGCTCTAGAATCAAAGATTAATACTCGCACGTGAATAACTGCATGAAAAGGACTATTGTATGTCAATGTGAAGTACAGAGAGATGCACAAGCATGCATATATAGATGCAATTAGGGACCAGATTAAAATTGTCTGAGAAACAATCTTGCATTCTTGTCTAATGAGTTGAAAAGTCACTGCACATCATTGGCAAACCTCGTGGGGAGACTAAAAGAAAGGGATAAGATACGAAAAAGAATGGTGTGTGCTGAGGAATACGAGACGATATCATTCACACTCCCGTGTCTGTAACTTATGAATGGAAGAAATAGAAATTATCTAATGTAAGGATTAATTAATGAATAAACGCTCAGAAATTATATTTACTTATAGTCATAAGCTTAAAAGCTTATTCATCAGTTTTGAAAACAAACTCTATAAAAATCCCAAAGAACGTTGAAAAGGCTTTCACAGAAGAACTCACTCACACGGACAGATTATTTGTGTTCATAGGACTATGTTCCTAGGGCTACATTGCTGTGATTTATATGCATGTCAAAATATTGTTGCTTAATGTAGAAATCATATGACATTCTTAGAAATACACAGCGATAAAGATAAATATTGCCTCTAGGATGTGTAGCAAAATCAACGCAAAAGCTATAATCCGCACTTGTCTAATCAGTTAAAAACAATCGTGCTTAATGTCTTGCATATAGAGATTAATAAACAAGGTGTCTAACTGGAACGAACAAAAAATCTTTACAACCACAGTTACTCCAAAAACAATCATTTATTAGAACGGGTGACCTGAGACAAATAGTTTAGATTGGTAATGACAAGAATGACTTGAAATTACTAGTAGAATTATAAGACGTAATTGTGATATATTATTTGTTACACGATAAGAGAGTGGCTTACATTAGCGCTGTATATGTGAAACAAGGACAGCACAAAACTTGGTAAAAATCGGAATTATCAGTGGTCATTAATATATATGTATACACAAGGTTGAATTACAAAAGTATAACAATCTGAGGCGAATTTCTGGGTTATGCTAAACTGGACACCATTAATCCAGGAAGAGGTATATTTTGGTAAAAGAGAGGACGTCTAACACTTGACAGTGAAGCTCTTTAAGAAAAGAGGAGTTGAAGTAAGGGAAAACAAGTGTAGTGTAACGAAGACATTGAGAGCCATGAAAAGCTAAAAAATAAAATTAACATAAACCTTAAAACATTTATTGAAACGACTTATTGGGTGGGGTGGGGTAGATTAATAATATAATATAGCTTAGACATCTAAAAGATCACACTAGCCATAAAATTGTACCTTTGATTCTTTACTTTCAATTGAACAAACAGATCCTAAATCGAGCCCTAGTCCTGTTTTCCTTCACCATACTATGTAACAAGTAAATCACATTGTTCCTCATATGTTGCGTACCATTTGTATAGTTGCAATTATTCTGCTGAGTTTTTTGTTGTTGTTTCTGTTTTGTTAGTTGTAAGTAACGCCCACCAACGGAATGAAATCATTTGATGGGGGAGAGTACTGTACATCCTCCAGCTGATGAATCCTGTAAAATTTGAAAAATTTTCTCGAACTCCTCCCTATGAAAGGGCCACATACAATTGTTGTTGAAAAATATTCAAATACATAATGATTGAGAGCATTCTTAAATAATGTGATAAACGAATATGAGAATTGCAACTTAACACGGTTGTGGAATGCAGATATATTTTGTGATACATCATTACACATTGTCAACTTCTACCTTTATGTGATTACATACAAGTGGTGGTAGTCAAAAGAAACCGGAATATTATTTTATTCACTTAGTTTTACATGTTTACACTTTTATCACCTTCAGAGTATTCTTCATTTGAAACAACAAATCGTTCCTGGTGCGTTTTCCACTGTTGGAAGCAGTACTGGAACTCTTGCGAAATGATGCCTTTTAACGCCTCCGTCGTTCTTTTCTTCACCTCTTTTACATCTGCAAATTCCATATCCTCAGCTTTCGTCACCAGTGATGACCTTCGAAAAAGGTGTCCGGATCAACTTGTTCTTCCAGTTCACGACACGCATTCAGTCGTGACTGTTTTTCATCTTCTGTGAGCACAAATTCTGTGAGCACAAATTTTGCTGCAACTTTTTTCATTTGCAATTCCTTGCTCAAAATTCGTTAGCAGGAGCTCCATGAGACACCAGTAATATCAATAAGTTTGTCAGTTGTTCTGTGACGGTCTTCCAAGATCAGTTCATGAATTTTCATGATGTTTTCATTCGTCCGGGAGGCCGACAGTCGCCCTAAAGGAATTTGGTCTTCAGGTGAAAAGTGACC
Organism: Octopus sinensis; assembly: GCF_006345805.1. Taxonomy (NCBI): domain Eukaryota; kingdom Metazoa; phylum Mollusca; class Cephalopoda; order Octopoda; family Octopodidae; genus Octopus; species Octopus sinensis. Next base: position 26,291,492 of record NC_043015.1, read on the forward strand.
ATCCCTAAAGCGTCAAAACCACTCGTAAACTTATGTTTTTCTCATGATAGCCTCCTTGTAAACTGTTTGAAGCATGATAACTGTTGCGGTCGCCCTTTTCCCCAGCAGAAAATAGAATTTCACGGAAGCACGCTATTCTTTCGTTTTGGTCATCGCAAAAGTCGACGAACGGGTAAGAAGCAGTGGAAAACAAAGACCATATAGCAGTAGGAGTCCTGTTGATGACCCTGGTCGACAGAGTGATGCCTGAGGGCCATATAAAGTGGCGTCTAGCAGCACAAGCCTGAATTACAATGGGTTTGTCTCACAGAAAACGTTTCCGGTTAGGGTGGGGTACTCGTATGTATGTACTTATGTATGTATGTATGTATATATGTATGTATACATATACATACACACACACGCACATATATGTCCATATTCGCTATTTCTTCTATCATCACACAAACATATATGTGTGTGAGTGTGTGTGTGTTCGTCTGATAACAAAAGAGACAAATTCGACGAGATATACATACATTCACACACACACACACACACACACACACACACACACACACACACACACACACACACACACGCACGCACACACACACACACACACACACACACACGTACACACACACACACAAACACATAGACAGAGAGAGAAAGAGCGAGAGAGAGTAAATGAAAAAGTGAAAATGAATTAAATATTGCCAAGCATTTTTATAGATTGTTTTATGCGATTAGAGTAGAGAAAATCATCAGGGAGGGCATTAGAGAATATAACCCGTCTTACTTCTTCAAAAGATATCGTAGGTCAGCTGTTATATAAATCAGTCATGAATTAGACTATCACTTTGATGTATAGCCTAATTTGCATATTTGTTCTCTCTTAGTGGGGCCGTCATTAATTAAAAAATACCCCTTTGATGAAAAGAAAGAAAGACAGAGTAATATCAAAAAGATGAAACGCAACGCGCCAATATGGGCGTAACAAACAATATAAAGATGTTCTTTCTGTGTTATTGAAGTGTGTAGAAAAGAAAAAGGAGGATCTCTTCATGAACCATTTCATAGGCCGTTGACTACTCCTCATAGAATATACACATACGTACACACATGCATACATACATCCATACATATATACATAAATACATACATACATATCACATACATACATACATAACACATACATACATACATGCATACATGCATGCATACATACATACATACATACATACATACATACATATATACAAACACACACCCGTGACAGAAGTAAATAGACATCGTTTTATGTTTATTCTAACTTGTAAAGGTATATATTTTTTATTAATTGAAGCTTTTGTTTTAGGTTTTGTATGTGACTGTTTAATCATGCTATGTACAAAATAATCCTTGGAACTGTTTGATTTCAAAGAGGCCGTGTTGTGGGTCATTCTGAAGGTGGACATAGTCAGCATAAAATCGCAGAAAACTTTGGGATCCCGCTTTCTACAGTTAATAGAGTGATTGTGCAATTTACCAGAGAGGGGAAGGAGTCCATATCACCGCACCCAGATCAGCCAGAGCCCTTTGGCAGGACCCTTCTCTTTGTTAACAGAAGTGTTGAGGAGAGTCCTCCTTGCAAGGCCTTTGACATAGAAGAACACGTTGATGTCAGTCCCAGAACAGCTGTCAGGTATCTCCACAAACTTGGTTACTATGGCAGAGCCGCAAGAAGGAAGCCACATCTTTGACCAGTCAATATGAGGCGGAGAAAAGATTGGGCCAACGAGATGGTGTACAGGCCAGTGGCATTTTGGGACACTTTCATATTTTCTGATGATTCCAGATTTGCTGTATCTCCTGACACTGGTCGAGACTGTGATCAAGAATGTGATGTGAAACACGGCAGCTATTCTATGATGGTCTGGAGTGCATTTTGGAGCAATGGTTGATTAGGGCTAGTGGAGTGTGAGAAAAACATAAACTCAGATAAATATGTGTCCATATTGCAGAAAGGATGCCTTGGAATATTCTTCAATTGTGAAATGTTTAAACGAGACTATTTACAGAAGATGGGGCCTGTTGTCACACGGCTAAAATGACCTAAAATTTGTTGGATGAGAATGTCATTAAAAAGCTTCCATGGCCAGATATGAAACCTAGTGAAAACCTCTGGGAAATAATGTGCAGGAAACTTCATAAAAAGAACACGAAAGCATCTTCGAAGCCAGATATTTTGAGATTTCTGCATGAAACTTGGCAAAAATTTCCGCAAGAAAATATCCATCATCTGATCAATAACATACCAAATAGGGCATGTCTACTAAATATTAAATATTCACATTATAACAATTAGTAAATAAATTTTAATGATTATAAGGGTATCTATTTACTTCTGTCATATCTGTGTACATATATGTAACAGAATTTCGAACAGATTTCAGAGGAAATTTCAGTCAGTTTTTGTCCTTCCGAATCTGTGTAAGTAGGCATTACATTAAAAGTAGCGAAAGATTTTGATCCAGAGCAAAAGTCTTTATCTAATTGCAATGTTCATACACTCACACATGTGTGTGTGCGTGTGTGAGAGAGAAAGAGCAAGTGAAAGAGAGACCAGCTTTGTGTATGTCCAAGTGTGTCTGTAAGTATCTATTCTCCTTTCTAATTTCTGGTACTTGTAATGTGTAATATTCTTTATAGGATTAAGGTAGCTGTCAATTTAGATTCATAATGTGTTTATATTTATGGATTTTAAAGAGTCAAATTATCGCCACAAACAGTGAAACCAGGCTCTGGCACCGATAACCTTTAAGTCCACCGTTTCAGGTGTTAAACAATAAATAAAGTGGACTGCAGTAAAGTCTATAAGACACTCGTATCTGACTCTGTACCAAATCTGTTCTCCAACGCTCATGTGATACCCATTATATAAAATGGCAAAGGTGTTTAAATGATAGTATCAACTGAGTGAAAGAGAAAAGGTCTTGCTGTATAATGCTGTCTCCCATTTAGAGGTGAGAAATGGGAAGTTATGAGATCCACGTTTGAATCATATGGAGTCAGTCAGCGATCAAACTAGGAATATGTATATTAAGTGGTGTTCTAGCCCAGAGTTTATTTCTACCAACATTAATACAGCTGCAAAATTTAGCTCACTTTTAATATTTATCATTAACTAATTATTTACTGGTTGGAAATTTAATTAAATTAAGTATCTACATACAACTCACTGGGTAGAGCTCTTGAAAATTTAGTGTTCACTAATCAACTCGAGATAATGTTACCTGCAATCTCGAACTTTTTAAAATGTTTCGAGATATTCACCCTTCTGGACATTTATAGAGGTCATGATGAATGTGCATTCTCATACACGTATAACAACAAAAATAACAACAACAATAATGATAACAATTGTAATCCTACAGTATTATAGGATACATACAAACAGGAGGCAAATAAATAATAACAGACTAGCCATTGTCATCAAAACTTGAGTCTGAAAAAACATGCCTGTTAATTAATATCACAGTGCCTGCTAATAGAAATATCTCAGCAAAGAAATTTGAAAAACTCTCGAAATATAAATATCGTGAGGTTGAGATATCTAGGATGCAGCAATTAAAAACAAATAAAGAAAACACATCGCTGTTGGTGTAGTTGTCCTGGGTATGATCAAGTAAGGTAGTGACAAAACTTTCGACCAGTTCTTGGTAAACCAGCAATCTATGAAACTCAAAAAATTGTGCTGACATCAACCGCCCACATACTTCAGAAATTTTCTCTCCTTCTAAAATAAATGTGACTTAATTCTCTTGTTGTGACCCGATCGGAAATAAAATAAAATGCATATCAATCGGAAACTAACAGCAGCAACAATAATAACAATAACAACAATAATAATAACAATAACAACAACAACAATAATAATAACAACAACAACAATAATAATCACATTCTATTGTGAAGGAAGCTCGCAAAATCACAACGGATCTCAGCATTAACCCTAAATTAGACGAAGAGCTTGCCACTTCCGCCCGCAAGCTTTCAGTCATACTGTAATATCTCTAATCTTTCACTCGCCCTAGGACGCTGGGTGTGACTCGGAAGTGATTGTAACAAACATGCAGATTAAATGTAAATGATAATAATAATAATAATAATAATAATAATAATAATAATAATAATATAATAATAATAATAATAACAATAATAATAATAGATGAGGACAGCTGCATCGAACTCTCTCATGCACCAAATGGCAATTGCTAAAAAGCATTCGTGAAGTAAAATCATGTAGTAACACCAAATGGCGGTGCCCCAGCATGGCCACAGCTCGTGAGCTGAAACTAGATAAAATAAAAAAAAATAAAATAAAATAAATAAAATAAAAAAAAACGAATTATTTTCCAGTTTTTGTCTTTTTTCTTACTGTATTTTCCTGTATTTTAACTCCGATATAATATATAACATCTACAAATATATTTTGGAGAACTGGAATGCAGATTTGTTTTATAAGAACACCACTTGGATTATAAACTCATCTACAAAAATATAATAATAGTAATAATAATAATAATAATAATAATAATAATAATAATAATAATAATAATCATTATTTCGAACTAATACATCAGAGTGAGCCTTTTATAAGTTTAAAAGAGGAAGGGAAAAGAAGGAAGGAAAAAGGGGAAGATGGAGATAGAGAGAAAGATAGAGGAAAAAAGGAAGAGAAGGAGGAAAAAAAAGATGTTCGGAGATAAAACTATCAGCAAAAAAAATACAGACGAACACAGATCTGCTAGCCTTAAGAAGCTGCGCTACGAGCAATGCTTACGTGTAGAGAACCCTAAACTGACAGATCCATCTCCTAATGTAAGAATGGAAGCTCGTCGTGCTTCAATGTCAACAAATCAAACTGTAAACCGCATTGGTCGTCGCGCGGATTACAAAAGACCACGTACCCGAAAATTGAACCAAATTCTGATTGAAAAATCAGCTATTGGATCAAACCTTCCCAACACACAGGAGCTGGACGTACCCCACAACCGGAATATTCCAGCAGATGGCCATCCATGCTCGTCACCAAATAATCAAAAGAAAAAGAAGTAAAAATGGTCTAGGGAAGATAATAAAGAAGTTCTTGAGGCCTTCTACCAAGCCATATTTTTCCCCACAGATAAATCTAACACTGTACAAACATACTTAGACTGGAGACAGAAACACCCTGAAGTAAGACCCTACATAGACAGTAACAAACTTGCCAACGTCAGAAGAAATATTATATAAAAAAAATTACTGACTGAAGTAGAGATTGATCAAGTTAGAAAAGCAATATCTGATAAAATGAACGAAGCTGCAGCTAGAGAAGATAATACAGAGGAAATAATTATAGACCAGCCCAGGGCTGATAAAAACGAAGTGAGGATTGAAAGAGTTAGTATAAGTGATAAGCAAAGTGAAATACTCCCCGAACCAATCATAAACACTAAGACAGATGAGCATCAAATAGATAAAGAAAGTCACACAAATATTGACCCAACAGAACTACATGAGCTAAAAAATCAAATCATGATTGAATGGCTGAAAATTAAAGAAACCAGCAGGGATGAACGTGATACACTCCCTAAAATCCGCAACTCTAACCGAAACATGAAAATAATTGGTAAAATCCGGCTTGCACTTTAAGGATATAATTTCAGCTAATGATGTTGATATCACAAATCTCAACCACCTATATTATGCATCCGCGAAAATCTCAACGATCCTATGTGGTGTAAAGATTAGAAAACGGCAACATTCCCACAAAAAGCAATCTTGGCAAGAGCCTTTGCAACAACAAATTAAACTATTTAGATCTGACATTGAATATTTGAAAAACCTTAAGGTTAACAAGACTACCAAACCTACAAAAACCCCAAAATTACTGAAAAAATACATTAAAACTATACTTGATATTGATGCCACCATAGAAACCATAAAACAAAGGGTATCTGCCAAAGCTGCCCGCATAGCGAGGTATGAAAAGCGTGTTAGATTTTTCAAGGACAACAACATGTTCAAAAATAGCCCCAAGAACTTTTACAGGAAGATAGGAAAAACAGCGTTTACTGCAAGGTCTGTACCATCAAAAGAAGAAGTGCAGGGATTTTGGAATAAAATTTGGGCAGAAGAAAAAACACACAACGAAAAGGCCCCCTGGATTGACTGAATATCTACAGAACTGGACCCCTTAGAAGAGCAAAAGTGGGAGGATGTCAATGTAGAAGATATAAGATCTGCTCTCAGGAGGTCAAGCAAATGGAAGTCTTCAGAAAAGGATAAAATTCCTAACTTCTGGCTGAATGACTTCCCAGAGAGCCATGAACTGCTAACAGAACTGTACAATGATGTTTTGCAACACCCTAGTAGGATGCCTCCCTGGCTAGTTAATGGGTTAACATTCCTGCTTCCAAAAAGTGAAGAAACAAATGAACCAAAAAACTATAGACCCATAATCTGCTTAACAACTATGTATAAAACGCTAACATCTGTCCTGATGGAATATACTTATAGTTTTTTTAACAGACAGCAGCATATTCCCTAATGAACAGAGATGATGTAAACGTGGATCCTACGGCTGTAAAGATCAACTACTCATCAATAAGATGATCTTAGAAGATTGTCACAAACGACACAAAAACTTGTCAATAGCCTGGATAGAATATAAAACGGCTTTTGATAGCCTACCACATAGCTGGATTAGGAAATGCCTGGAAACGTCTAAGATAGCACCTACTCTGCGAGACTTTTTCACTGTAAGTATGAGATCATGGAGAACCACACTAACTCTGAACAGTGACAATGAATCCCTAAATGCTGGTGATGTAAAAGTTTCGTGTGGCATTTTCCAGGGTGACTCACTGTCACCACTCCTCTTTTGTTTAGCCTTAATACCTCTCTCAAAATTGCTCAATGACGCGCAGTACGGGTATAAAATGTTTGATAAAAATATAAATCCTCTCATTTACATGAATGACTTAAAGCTTTTTGCAAAAAATAACCAACAACTCAAGGGCTTACTAGCGATAATCAAACAATTCAGTGACGACATCAGAATGCAATTCGGGCTCGATAAATGTGCAAAAGCTACCTTTATCAAAGGAAAAATGACAGAAACATCTAACGTTAACCGTGACCAGCAGAATGTCATAAAAGAACTAGACCCAGCAGGGGTAATTGAAGGGAACGGAATAAGGCATTCAGAGATGAAGGAAAGGATCAGGAGAGACTGTTATCGAAGAGTGAGAGCAATACTCGAGATAGAGCTGAATGCAAGAAACAGGATCGAAGCGATCAATGCATTAGCCATACCAGTCGTGACTTACAGTTTCAATATCGTTAACTGGCCAATTACTGAAATATGTCAGCTCGACAGAAAAATAAGAAAACTGTTGCCAATGCATAGAATGCACCACCCTAAGGCAGATACAGAACGACTTCACCTGCCAAGAAAAGAGGGAGGCCGTGGTCTTTTGCAACTGGCAATAACAATGAAGATTGTTACAATTGGCCTAGACACCTACCTGAAAAAGTCTGAGGACTGGATGTTAAAACGTGTCTCAAAACATGAAAACAAGAAGGCATCATACTCAGTAACAAAACAGGCAAAGGAATATCTAAGTGAATTCAGAATACCACAAATTTCGGAATTAGAGATAGACATACAAGAAACAAGCACAGAAAAAGCTAAGCGCATGAAAACCCGTGCCAAAACTGCGGCCTTAGATACTTTGAATAATAAATGGCAAGAAAAACCTCTATATGGCAAATACCCAAAGACAGCAAATAATGCAGATATCCACAAAGCCCTGACCCATCAATGGGTAATGGCCTCTGGCTTAAAATCTGAAACAGAAGGGTTTATCATCGCAGCTCAAGATCAATGCCTACCAACAAGAAACTACCAGGCCAACATATTAAAGAACGGCAGTAGCCCAACATGTCGTGTATGCCGACAGCAAAATGAAACCATTGATCATGTTGTCTCCAAATGCAGTCTTCTACCGCCTACAGAGTACCTCAACAGGCATGATAGAGCTGCACAATATATTCACCGTGTAATTTGCAAAAACCTGGATTTGCCCCATGAAAAAACTGGTGGGAACACCATCCACGTCCAATGCTTGAAAATGACCACATCTCACTCCTCTGGAACTTCACCATTCAAACTGACAGGAAGATAGATGCAAATAGGCCAGACATCATATTGAAAGACTTCAGACAAAGAACATGCCTCCTCATTGATATGACTGTCCCAATCGATATAAACGTATCTGTCAAGACCTACCAAAAACTGAGCAAATATAAAGATCTTGAAATAGAAATCAGCAAAATGTGGAAGCTGAAGACTAAAACAATACCTGTTGTCATAGGTGCCCTGGGAATGATAGCGAAAGGGGCTGATTGCTACCTAATTTAGATGCCAGGAAACCCCAAAATGGCAGAAATTCAAAAGATAGTGCTCATGGGAACTGCTCATATCCTACGCAAATATACTCTCTATGTAATCCCAAGGTTTAAAACAAACTTTGTTTTTTAATTTATGTATTAGGCAATCACTAGTACAACCCCCACCCAAAAAAACAAATATATGGCACATTAGGCATAACAACAACGTGAACTTCCAACCTGTTGTCTGTTGAGGTCTCTGAGTGAGACTTGGAGCCAACTTGTACAGACATAAAGCAAAAGTCAAACATAGAATAATAATAATAATAATAATAATAATAATAATAAATAATAATAATAATAATAATAATAATAATAATAATAATCATAATAATAATAATAATGGTGATAATAATAATAATAATAATGAAAATATTAGTAATAATGATAATAATAATAATAATAATGATGATGATGATAATAATAATAATAATAATATAATAATAATAATAATAATAATAATAATAATAAGAAGAAGAAGAAGAAGAAGAAGAAGAAGAGGAATATTCCAGGGAGACACGCTCTCTCCACTCCTTTTCTGCTTGGCACTGTCACCTCTAACTGATATACTAAATAGAACTGGATGCGGATATAAATGTTACGGCAAAACGATCAGCCACCTTTTATATATGGATGACCTAAAACTATACGCTGCAAATGACAAACAGCTGGAAACACTATTAAAGACAGTTCATGGATTTACCAAAGAAATAGATATGAAATTTGGATTAGAAAAATGCGCCAAAGTAACCCTGAAAAGAGGAAAACTAGTTAAGAGTAACAACATCACACTAGATAAAACCAATGAAATAAAAGAATTAGACCAAAGCCAAACTTACAAATACTTAGGAATCCATGAACTAGATAAGACACAAAACACACAAATGAAAGAGAAAACAAAAAAAGAATATTATAGACGAGTTAGATCAATATTAAACACAGAGCTCAATGCTAAAAACAAGATAATAGGTATCAACACTTTAGCTGTCCCAGTTATAAGTTACAGCTACAATATCCTTAACTGGACACGAAATGAACTGACCAAAATAGATAGGAAAACAAGAAAAATAATGACAGGATCTAGGATGCATCACCCAAAATCTGACATAGAAAGACTATATATACAACGTATAGAAGGTGGTAGAGGCCTTATACAGCTGGAAAACTACTATAAAATAACCACCATAGGACTGCAAAAATATCTACTTCAGAAGGAAGGGAAACTGATCCAGATAGCGGCAAAACACGAGCAAAACAAAAAACTGTTCTCAGTATTTAAGGAAGCTGACAAATACAAACAAGAAATCATACCACCTAATAAACATGAAGAAGAAGAAGAAGATGAAGAAACAACAAAAGCTATAAAACAAATGAAATCCAAACTAAAAATAGAACAGCAACGAACCATGATAAAACGATGGCAAGAAAAGTCCCTTCATGGTAAATACTGGACTAAACTAAACGCAAAAGAAATAGACAAAGAAAAATCCCAGCAATGGTTGAGAAGCTCAGGACTCAAAGCAGAGACAGAGGGATTTTTTAATTGCAGCACAAGAACATAGCCTCCCCACCAGAAATTACCAAAAACATGTAATGAAAAGAAATATTACAAGTAACTGCAGAATATATGGAGATGGACAAGAAACAATAAATCATATTATCTCTAGCTGCCCAGTCTTGGCTAAGAAGGAATATATTCACAGACATGACAGAGTTGGAACCTACATACATCGGAAGCTATGCCAACATTATGGAATAACAACAGAAAAAAGATGGTATAGGCACACACCAGAAAAGGTCACAGAAAACGAGAAAGCAACCATACTCTGGGATATGCCGATACACACAGATAGAGAAATTAAGGCCAACAGACCAGATATAGTTGTCAGAGATCATGAAGAAAAAAATGCTTTCTAATTGATGTATCAATACCGGCTGATGACAACGTGTCTCTAAAAGAAATGGAGAAACTCTCAAAATACAAAGACCTGGAAATAGAGGTAACTAGAATGTGGAATCTGAAAACAGAAACAATTCCTATCATAGTAGGTGCATTAGGCATGATAAAAGAATATTCAGACAAATACATAACAAAAACACCAGGACTTACAAACACATATAACATACAGAAAATTGCACTACTAGGCACTGCACACATCCTACGCAGAACACTTTCCATACAATAACCAACAGAGCATCACAGCACATACCCAAGGCACACAGAGCTGCGCTCGGTAGTGAAGTGAAAGCACGCTATAAAAATAAAACTACTGAATAATAATAATAATAATAATAATAATAATAATAATAATAATAATAATAATATAATAATAATAATAATAATAATAATAATAATAATAATAACAAGATCACACAGAGAGCACAAACATCCGCCAAGGCAACACCAACGTCCTCTCAACGATTAGCCAGAGATGACTTTTAATATGAGAATATCTGAAATTAGCTTGGCTGCTCTCATAAACGAGAATACTAAAAATGAACCCGACCGCTCTCAAAATTATGTAAAAGAAAAAAAAAACAGGAACAATAATCCAGAATCCTTCTCCAGAATCGGATCGATCCCAAAATCTAATAAGTTCGTGCCAGTGACAAGGCCAAACACCCTGAAATTTCATCCGAATCCATCCAGCGGTTCTTGAGACATCTTGTCCACGGACAAACAAGCAAACACGACTGAAAATAATACCTCCGCCCTCGCTAAGGCGGAGATAATAATAATAAAGGAACTGAAATTTATTTAAGAATGATTCATGGCTTACCATCCATGCAGAAAGTGCACAAGACTGTCTTAACTGGTACGTCACACACGTATTGAGAAGAACGTTGTCGCTGTGAATTTTCTTTCCTTTCCTCACCTCTTATTTTAGTTGTTTACGTTTTTATTTTTTACCTTTCCTTCTTCTCTCTGTCTTCCTGCTTTTCTCTATCACATGACTTTGTAAATGAACAATCCGGTGTGTTTACTTTAATGGCCTACCAATGTATACCGTACGTTTCTCTGTCCAAGATGACAGGAAGAGACTCGGAAAGAAATGGAAACAGAATTGAAAGAAGATGCTAATAATAATAATAATAATAATCATAATAATAATAATCATAATAATAATAATGATAATGATAATGATAATGATAATAATAATAATAATAATAATAATAATAATAATAAGGAAAATACACCGGGGGACGTTTAAGATGTAAGAACGATAGAGCTCCGAAATCTATCCACAAACATCGAAAACAAGGACATCGTATGGAGCCAAAGATTTACTAACAAAGGATTAGACTGTATCCGAGTAAGTAATACTCATTGCTCCACCTCTAACACAACACATGTAAACATGCGTGAAACATTACGATCCATCAACAACAAATCATCCCCGACCCCAAACACCATGTACAAAGGAACTACGAAGAAATTAAATACCACCGATATTATTCAACCCAAGAATAACAATCGGAAGGTACGTACTTTAAATTTACAACACAAAATGTACGAAAACCTACACGTGCAAAACATTGTGACAACAGAAATGAACGGACCGGTACCCTACGAAAATGACGACCGTCAAAATAATGGGCCGGACGTTGTTCCTCATGTCCCGCAAATAAAACCCAAAAGACACAACAATGCCCAATAATATAAACACTGAAACAGTAAATCTCGAAGACAAACGTAACATTCCCAACAAACACGATGTAAACAAAAAACAACAAACCCAGACCGTAAGGATGCATAATAATACACGACAAACGGCAAGCCAAAACACGGCAAACAAACATATAAATAAGAAAGAAAGCGACACAAATCTAAAACCTGGAAACAACGAAGGGGAGCCTAATGATTATGATAATAAAAAAAAGTAAAATAATCAAAGAACTGAAAATCACAGAGCTCAAAATGGACCACCGACCATACCTCCCAAAAATCAAAATAGACGAAACAACAACACCAATTATAAACAGCATAAACCTAGCCGTCACGGAACTAATAGCCACTGAAACAAAAAGCGATATCACTGAGCTAAATGACTTAGTATACGCAGCAGCCACTGGAGCCACAAAAGAAGCTGGATACTCACTCAAACCCCTCAAAACAGGAGTACCACCACACAAACAAACCCTGTGGATAAATAACATCCAAAACAAAATACAAAAAATGAGAAAAGATCTGTCGATTCTTAATGAAATCAGTAGACAATCAACGCTACTGAGCAATGAAAAGAAAACAAAAATACACCGCAAATATAACATCACAGAAAAGTATTTACCTGATATAAAAGAAAAGCTGAAGCAAGATATTCTTGCCAAAGCACAAAGGATCCGCAGGTACAAGAAACGCCAACGCTTCTTTGAACAAAACAAAAAGTTCAACTCCAACCCCAAATAGTTCTACCAAGAACTTGGCAAAAATAAAATAGAAATCACTGCAGCACCAACGGCAGAAGAAGTAGAAGAATTCTGGAGAGAAATATGGTCGGCGAACGACCAACCAAAAAAAAGGAGTATTAAAACAACAAACTCAGCATCTGAGCAAATTTGGACCCCCATAACAACTGAAGAGGTCACCCAGGCACCGCAAAGACTAAGCAACTGGAAGGCACCTGGGCATGACAAGATCCCCAACTTCTAACAAGAATTCCCAAAAAACAGTCTGAAAACTTTAACAACATACTAGCAGAGCCAGAGACAATGCCTGAATGGCTCACGAAGGGGGAAAGCATTCTAAATCCCAAATCAAATGAGACAGCAAAACCAGAAAACTACAGACCAATAACATGTCTCCCTACAATGTACAAGGCATTTACTGCAGTGATATCGCAAAGGTTGAACAAGCACCTAGACGAAAACAACCTGTTTCCAGAAGAGCAGAAAGGATGCCGCAAAGGCTCATATGGCTGTAAAGATCAACTAATGATTAATAAAGCCATAACTGAAGACAGCCACAGAAAGAAGAAAGGCCTCAGTATGGCCTAGATCGACTACAAAAAGGCTTTTGATAGCATCCCCCACACATGGATCCTCGAAACACTAGCCATTAACAAAGTAGCACCAACAATTATAAAATTCATAGGGCACTCTATGAATAAATGGCAAACAGTGCTACAGCTCCAAACAAAAGAGGGACTCATGAAAACCAAAGCCATCCCCATTAGAAGAGGAATATTCCAGGGAGACACGCTCTCTCCATTCCTTTTCTGCTTGGCACTGTCACCTCTATCTGATATGCTTCATGGATTTACCAGAGAAATAGATATGAAATTTGGATTAGAAAAATGCGCCAAAGTAACCATGAAAAGAGGAAAACTAGTTAAGAGTAGCAACATCACACTACATAAAACCAATGAAATAAAAGAATTAGACCAAAGCCAAACTTACAAATACTTAAGAATCCATGAAGTAGGTAAGACACAACACACACAAATGAAAGAGAAAATAAAAAAAGAATATTATAGACGAGTTAGATCAATACTAAAAACAGAGCTCAATGCTAAAAACAAGATAACAGGTATTAACACTTTAGCTGTCCCAGTTATAAGTTACAGCTACAATATCCTTAACTGGACATTAAATGAACTGACCAAAATAGATAGGAAAACAAGAAAAATAATGACAGGATCTAGGATGCATCATCCAAAATCTGCCATAGAAAGACTATATATACAACGTATAGAAGGTGGTAGAGGCCTTATGCAGCTGGAAAACTACTATAAAATAACCACCATAGGACTGCAAAAATATCTACTTCAGAAGGAAGGAAAACTGATACAAATAGCGGCAAAACAAAAACTGTTTTCAGTATTTAAGGAAGCTGACAAATACAAACAAGAAATCATACCACCTAATAAATATGAAGAACAAGAAGAAGAAGATGAAGAAACAACAAAAGCTATAAAACAAATGAAATCCAAACTAAAAATAGAACAGCAACGAGCCATGATAAAACGATGGCAAGAAAAGCCCCTTCATGGTAAATACTGGACTAAACTAAACGCAAAAGAAATTGACAAAGAAAAATCCCAGCAATGGTTGAGAAGCTCAGGACTCAAAGCAGATACAGAGGGATTTTTAATTGCAGCACAAGACCAAAGCCTCCCCCCCAGATATTACCAAAAACATGTAATGAAAAGAAATATTACAAGTAACTGCAGAATATGTGGAGATGGACAAGAAACAATAAATCATATTATCTCTGGCTGCCCAGTCCTGGCTAAGAAGGAATATATTCACAGACATGATAATGTTGGAACCTACATACACTGGAAGCTATGCCAACATTATGGAATAACAACAGAAAAAGATGGTATAGGCACACACCAGAAAAGGTCACAGAAAACGAAAAAGCAACCGATACACACAGATAGAGAAATTAAGGCCAACAGACCAGATATAGTTGTCAGAGATCATGAAGAAAAAAAATGCCTTCTAATTGATGTATCAATACCGGCAGATAACAACGTGCCTCTAAAAGAAATGGAGAAACTCTCAAAATACAAAACCTGGAAATAGAGGTAACCAGAATGTGGAATCTAAAAACAGAAACAATTCCTATCATAGTAGGTGCATAAGGCAAGATGAAAAGATATTCAGACAAATACATAACAAAAACACCAGGACTTACAAACACATATAACATACAGAAAATTGCACTACTAGGCACTGCACACATCCTACGCAGAACACTTTCCATACAATAACCACCAGAGCATCACAACAAATCACAGCACATATACAAGGCACACAGAGCTGCGCTCGGTAGTGAAGTGAAAGCACGCTATAAAAATAAAACTACTGAATAATAATAATAATAATAATAATAATAATAATAATAATAATAATATAATAATAATAATAATAATAATAATAATAATAATAATAATAATAATAATAATAATAATAATTATAATAATAATCACTGTATAGAAACTTAGAAAAGTGTGCTGCTACCTATTAAACAGAAAAGGTGTCGAAAGAGGAACCGGGGAAAGAAGGATCAGTTTTTAATCGATAATCTAAGCAGCAGAAACTGCAAGAGAAGTTACACAAACCTGAGCATGTCATGGGCACACTCCTGATTAATAAGAACAAAGGAAATCTATGGAGTAGTAAAAAATATGAAAAGTCTTATATAGAACAGTTTGAAATGGTGGAGAACGGAATTAAGCTCGGGGAATCAAGTATTAGGAGGGGTGAAAAATCAAGTGAGGGATCTTCCAGGGGGACAGTGTGTCCCCACTGATATTCGTGCTGGCAATTATCACTTTGAGTGAAATACTACAGAAAACAAAGTTTGGATATGACCTGGAAAGAGGTAAGGGAAATCTGAACCACTTGCTATTCATGGCCGACTTGAAGTTATTCGCAATAACTGAGTCAGATCTGGATAGCCTAATCCGCTCTGTGCGGATTTTCACCAATGATCTAAAGATGGAGTTTGGACTCTCAAAACGTGTTACGATGGTAATGAGCCGTGGAAAGCTTGTCAAGACAGACGACACGTGGTTGCTAAGTGGTGAAATGATGAAGGCACTTCAACCTCAATCCAGCTATAAATACCTACGAATACACGAGGCAGATGAAATTAAACACAACGACATGAAGCAAAGGACAAAAAGAGAGTATCTGCAGCGAGTTAGGAATATACTAGCTTCCAAGCTGCATGCCAGAAACATAATTTCTGCAATAAACTCGCGTATAGTCAAAGTAGTTCGGTATGTCGATCCTGAAGTGGAGAGACGACGAGCTAAAGAAGAGGGACAGGAAGTCAAGAAACCTCCTATCGATGCATAGAACACATCATTCACGTGCTGACACTGATAGCATATACATGAAGTGAGCAAATGGAGGAAGGGGATTGGTAAGTGTAGAAGATTTTGTAGGTATTGAACTCAAGAGGTTAGTGGGATACATAGCCCAGTGTAAGGAAACATTGCTAGTGTCAGTTAGGAACGAGGGAGTATTGAAAGCAGAGAAAAAAAGGAAAAATAAAGGAAGAAATACAAAAAGGACACGAAAAAATTCGCAACAAAGGACTACACAATCAATTCCATGTAGCCTCAGCTGAAGTTGCTGGAAAAAAAGGGTGGGATTGGCTGATGAAAGGGACACTAAAAAAGAGACCGAGAGCACTATACTGGTAGCGCAAGACCAAGCTTTGGCCACGAACTGGATGGGCAACTGAAGGAACGAGCAAGTGTCTCCACTGTGCCACATCTGCAATAGAGTGGACGAAACCATTGACCATATCACGAACGAATGTCCTAGACTCGCCCCAAACCATTACAAGTTGTGGCGACACGGCCAGGTAGTAAAAGTGCTACGTTGGAAACTGTGCGAAAAGTGGGAGTAAGAGAGAAGCAAAGAGAACAAACTTTCTGGGATTTCCCAAGCCAAACAGACCGGACCTAGTGGTGATGGACAAAGTGCACCACTTATGGGATATAGTTTGTGTAACATGCCCATTTCACCCATGAATAATCAAGAAGGAGAGCGAAGAGATAAATAGATACAACCCTCTTAATTACGAAATAACCAGGGTATGGAAAATGAAGAAAGGGAAGATAGTGCCAATTACTGTTGGGTCTCTGGGAACAGTATCAGAAGGTATCAAGCGGAATATAAAGGAAATTGCCCAGTAGAACTGTTAGAAAAGTTTTATCGTCTTGGCACTGCCAGAATAATCAGGAAAGTATTAGATAGCTGAAAAGAACGGAGAGTATGGTACCGTAGGCTGTAGGTAGCAAACTCGCTACGCATACAAGACTCCAGAATTTCCAAAAAATCGAGTGATAAACAGTAATAATAATAATGATAATAATATTGAGCATGTCCATTAGTGGCTGATGATATGTGCATCCCTGATCACGAGCACGTGTAGTGGGTAAGCATCATAGCCATGTGTTGAGAGGACTTCTTAGGGGTTTGAATAGTTCGTCTCTAGAAACATGGGGGTTTCGTTCATCATCATTATTCGGGATCATTTGAGCGGAATGGGCGGCTCAACATTAGGAAAATTCTAACTGGGCCCCTTCTGCAAAATCGTGTTTTGATATGAGGTCATCAAATGGCACACATATGGTTGCGATGCATGTACCTGGTGTACCCTTATCAGACGGATAGTCATGATGGGTTTACTGGGCTTTGTGTATTTGTACTCCCGTGTCACTTTGAATTGCAAGTCTATAGAGATATTCTGAAATCGAATAATGTCACTAAAAGAAACATTTATTTTTCTTTTTACCAGTTACTAACTGGTAAGGATATAAGAATTATCATGGAAGTTTTTTGGTAAACTATTCCACCTTCAGAAGGGTAATTAGAATGGTATTCATTATGCTTTTGAAGATGGAATAGGTCTCCATAACCATATCGGTGCAAGCAGTATGCTGAGAACTGTATTAAATATTTAATTATCCTAGAAACAGCAGTAAAGATCTTCATGGATGTTTTTTTTTTCTTTCAATTGTAAGGTTTTTACCTGTGGTACCATCGATCTACAGACCATTATGGACAACGCCATGCATTCTACTCATTTGTATCCTAAACATGATGAATTTTCCACAGCACTTCCTGTAAGAGTGATGCAAAACGTGACCCGCATATGCGACCAATTAGAGTTATATATTCCCACATACAGTTATTCATCCACGCACGCACTTTCCTAGATACCACCAGAGAGAGAAGATGGAGGCCTACAAAAGAGCCATGACAAAATTTAGGAGTATCATGGAGAATAACGCAAGTATGATCTGTCCGATGTACTCAAGCAAGCTCTGGTGTAGTAAAGAATGGACAAAAAGAAAGATAGTGAAGGCCAATTCATGGAATGACGACACAAAATACCAGAGCGTACCTAGAGAGAGAAGACAGTAAGAACACGGTGGGGGAAAATGAGACAAGATACGAAGCCACACTCACAGGGTGCATATTCTCATGCCAAATACCTTGACAAATACGCTGGCATAAACGGTAACACATGCGCAGACAGGAAAACGTATCACAGAAAGACAAGACGCAGTAAAGAGAATAAAGCCAAGAAGAAGAGATATAGTGAAGAAAAACAAATAGTTGTTGAAGAGGTCACAGAATGTGCGACGAATGACCTCTGACAAAATAACCAATAACTAATAATAATAAAGCTGAATGAAGGCTAAATAATGTGTGTTTAATGGCAAAGTGACCGTCCTCAAATATAACACACACACACAAACACAGGAGCATACACAAACACACATATATATACGTACATATATGTACTACGCTTATACATACACGTACAAATACAAATACCCTCCGACACGCACACATACAAATACCCACAAATACAATAAGCTTGTATGAGGTGTATGTCTGTGCGTGTGCATCTATCCATGACATGCTCCAGCAAGTAAAAGAATACCTGTGTTTCGTTTCAGTCAGACAATTGAATCATAACATGGTGGGTAGGTAGGAACTATGGAAATATTCAGTGAATATATTATAAAAGGTGGAGGAGAAAGTTTTTGTTTCAAAAAGTGTCTGACACAAATTTGATTGAATTCCATTCCACGGTGCCAACGTCGTGTCAGAGAGATGCTTTCCAGATTCAATTGTTTCTTGCTAGTTTGCTAACATTAGAAACATTATGCATAGTTAATGTTATTTACCTAGGAATTTTAGTGGCAAAATCTGATAGCTAAATTGTCCAACATTATTTATACAAGTCTCAATTTTACAATTACACACTAACGCTTTCTACCACTCTCTTTCTCTCTTTCCTTCTCCCTCTCTCCATGTTTCTCTCCTCTGTCTCTCCCTTTCTTTCTCCCTCTCTTCCGCTCTCTCTTTCTTTCTCACTCTCTCCCTCTATGACCAACTGCTCCTACATTCCCCCCATCTCATTGGCTCGATCACGTGCTTTCACTCTCTTTCGTGACAATTCTATCCGCTCTTTTGTTTGCTCATGCGCCTCGTCTTGCACGGTGATTTTTTTCTAGTCAGTAATTGAAAGCATTTAAAAAAATTTAGACTCATTATTGATTTTATTTGAATTTACTGATTAGTTAACATGGAGCTATTGATCTGTTCTACTGATCATCACGTAAAAGAGTATAATAATTGATTCTAACACTTGTGGGAAGGGCTTAAAAATTATATTGATCCTTTCACTATTTGGCTGCTACTTTGAGTTATCGACCCTAGAAAGATGAAAAACAAAATTTGAACCCGCCAAATTTTTAATTCTGAACATAAAGAACCAGAAGAAATAATGCTATGCATATTGTCCGATTCTCTAACACCACGCTAACTGCTGAGAAGTGAAGAGCCCGAATCAATGCTGGCGGGCATTTACCGATTCTCTCATGATGTCCAATTCAATTGTTACTTCTGGTCTTCATCTGCTCATATGAATTTTTTTTTTTCTGAGTGGGTCGATAGCATCCACCCCAGTGCTTTTATTAGAATCTCAATAATTGTTTCTAATTTTGGCCCAAGATCAGCAGTACCGAGTTTAGAAGAGGTGAATTACACCGCACCTCAGTATTTGTGGGAATTATAGCATAGAAAGGTCAATAACGTGTTATGACCAAATCCCAGGCGGGGTTTCTGAGAATGAGAATTGTAGAATCCTGTGGGATGCAATGATTCAGTCTGACCAGCAGAGTAAACATTGCTGTAGTGAAGAGAAGAGAATAAAAAGTTGCCTTATAATTAACATAGAATGTCTTGGGAACAACAGCATTGAAGTGAAAGAAGAAGAAGAAGAAAAAGAAGAAAAACAAGGAGGAGAAGGAAACTGTGACGAAATGAAGTGAGAAATACGTAAACTGTGAGCAATGAAGAAGTGTGTCGAGGTGATGCCACTGGTGGTTGGTACACTTGGAAGTATCAACACCCAACGACTAGCATAAATCAAAAAGATAGGATCGAATGTAAAGAGGGAGCACCAACAAAATCTGCAACAGTTCTCCGTAGGATTCTTCAAGCATAATCAGAAAGCAAGTGTCACCTTAGTCTGCTGGCTGCGGGCAGCTGATAACTCTCCATCATACCCAGCAAAATAAGCAGTCAGTTTCTTACTACTACTACTACTACTACTACTACTACTACTACTACTACTACTAATAATAATAATAATAATAATAATAATAATAATAATAATAATAATAATAATAATAATAACAACAACAACAACAACGACGATGATGATGATGATGATGATGATGATGATGATAATAATAATAATAATAATAATAATAATAATAATAATAATAATAATAATAATAATAATAATAATAATAATAATAATAATAATAGCGGAAGCCTGATCATCGCTGCACAGTCCACGTTACCCCTACTAATTCAGTGAAGAAAAACACCTATAAAACTTCTGACAACAAGAACTACAGACTCTGTGGAAAGAGTGTGGAAAATGTGACCCACTTGGTAAGTGGATGTGAGAGCCTTGAACAAAAACAATACAAACGGCGCCATGATAAAGTGTGTGTGTATCTTCATTGGCTCTTATGTCGTAAATACCAATATAAAGTAACGGAGAACTGGTATGAGCATGTACCAAGTAAAGTTATGCAGGAGGATGGTAAAGTAACGATACTCTGGAACTGTGATATTCAGACAGATCGTGTAATAGAACACTGTCAGCCGGATATCGTCATATTGTATAAGACAGACATATAATGTCAGATCATTGATGTAGACATTCGAAATGACATGAATGTTGTCCGCAAAGAGGTTTAAAAGATCACCAAGTCCGCCGAATTGAAAGTGAAGATGATAAGACTATGGAATTCAAGAGGATAATGTGAAATTGATACCAGTGGTAATCGGAACGTTGGTCACAACCCTGTTGAAACTTCAAGATTTCTAAAGCCAACTGGAAATCCCATGCAAGATTGATATCTTGCAAAAAGCAGCCTTATTGGGCACGGCGCACATATTAAGGAAAGTATTATCTATCTCAGATCTTTGTTGTGACTTGACAGATGACAGAAAGACTCCAGTGCAGTCTTACCTACACTGTGTTACGAAGGAATAATAACAATAATAATAATCATAATAATATCAACACATGCAGGGGTAATCGCGTCGGCAGTAGACGAACTAAATAGCTTAGACAGAAAACAAGGAAGTTACTAACTAGATATGGGTCATTCCACCCAAAAAGTGATACAGACAGACTGTATGTACCAAGAAAAATAGGGGAAAGAGGAATTACTGGATGCGAACACAGCATTAGAGCAGAAGAAAACAACATAGCATGGTATGTAAAAAGAGCCACAGAACCGCTATTATTAGAAGTAGGAAGGTCAAGCTTGTGTAAGATGAAAGATTGCAAGGATAAAGCACTATACAAGGAATTGAAAACGAATGAAACTGAAAATAGTTCGGTAAAGAAAAGAATGCATGGTCAATTTCATGGGGATGTCGAAGATAAGTGAGACAGAGAAAAAAGATAGCTGTGGGTAACTAAAGATGATTTAAAATTGGAAACGGAGGCTCTAATGTGTGCTGCCCAAGAGGAAGTACTAAGAACGAACAAACTACATAAAATACAGACTAGACAACATAGCAGAAAGTGATAAGTGCAGAATCTGTGGACAAAACGGTGAAACCGTGTGGCATATTACCACCCAATATACGCCACTATAAAGGACGCCACGACAATATAGCTAGGCTTGTCCATTGGACACGTTGCAACAATTATGGACTTGACAGAGCCCGATGGCATCTTCGAAAATAGAAATGCAAAGATCCTATGGGATTTTATGATTCAGTGCGACCATGAGATAGAGAATAGGAAGCCAGACATAGTCTTAAATGAGAAAGAGAACAAACTATGCTGGATCATAGATATAGCATGCCTAGCTGACAACAAGGTATGCAATAAAGAAGAAAGGAAAGTTGAGAGATATGACAGGTTAGCTTGGTTAGCTTGTAGTCGATGAAAAAGGTGGTAGTAGTACCAATAATTATCAGAGCGCAGGGAACAGTGAGCAAAAATTTTGAGAAGTACATGGAACAAATAGGGGCTGCAATAAAGGCGGAGCACTTCCAGAAAACAGCACTGCTTGGAACTGCTCAAATACTCTGGAAGGTGCTTGAAAAATAAGGTGTTATCTTAGTTCACTGGTAGTGAACAGCTGACACCGTAGTACATCTCCAGCGTTACAAGCTGTGCAAAGACACTACTACTACTACTACTACTACTACTACTACTACTACTATTACTACTACTGCTGCTGCTGCTGCTGCTGCTACTACTACTACTACTTCTATTACTACTACTACTACAACTAATAATAATAATAATAATAATAATAATAATAACCTCAACAACAACGACTTCAATAGAAATAACACAACATAAATAAAGTATTTTATTAACTTAATTTGTAAAATGATGATAACGGATGTTTGATGATAAATTATAAATGGATTTTTCCACGACTTTCGACAGGAATTGCGTGAGATAGACAACTGTGGGACCGAAATAGAACAGAATATATAAAATATGTATAGAAAAAAAACAAATTAGATATAAAATATTCGTTCGATTTTTCAAAAGCCAATCAACTCTCTATACCAACTTATACTAGTGTTTCGTAAAGAAACTCACTAAAGGACAATTTCTAGGATTCTATTCTCGAGTTTGATGTAAAAGAGGACGAAAGAATAATATATTTGCTTGAAATGAAAACTTTTAGAAACAAACTGTTTTGAACACTTTTATAACACTCATCCATCATACTATGACAATAACAGAGTTTTAAAGGCTGCGTTTTTCATCGATTTAGTCGACTTTAGTGTATGATTAAGATGACTAACTTAGTCGATTAAATATCTTAGGATACAGCTATCAGAGTTTCAATGTAACAGCGTTTCAGTACTGCTGGTATATAAACAAGAGATAAATGATAAATATAACAGAGTGCAACATGTTATGTAATGTCATAATAGGACGAATATCAGACAATATCAAACTAATGCAATCGAAGAATCAAATGAAACCTAAACAACATATTTTTTTGATATTTTTCTCGCTGTGTTGCGTGTTCTTTTCTTGTACGCATGTGATTTTATTTTTGATTTTCTTTATAAATGAAGATATTTCCTTCATTTTGCTGCTTTTCTTTCTATAAAACGAGAAGATACATTGCGGAATTGTTATGTTAAAAAGTTGTTTCTAGTTATCACCCGACGAGATACATCTGCGCTGCCGGATGCTCGTGTACCAGTTGTTAAGTGCCCCACCCGTAAGGGATCGATGCTAGATGTTTCGAAACAATTGCCGTAGTTTACAATAAAAACTCTCGTATATTCCATCTTCCGTCTTTCATTTCCCATACACACGCACACACACACACACCACACACACACACATACACACCTATATAATTATATATGTATATATAAATACGCATATATACATACACATATATACATACATGTATACGTATATATATATGCATATGTGGGCACAGGACGTCACGAAACATGTACAACAAAAGAATACGAAGCACGAGTACATGGAACATGAGCTATTCTTTCAAACGACGTAAGACACAAATGGTAACCAAAACATGTAGCCACTACACACATTTTTTTCTCTCCTTGTTTATTTCTGTGTCTCTTCCTGTGGAAGAGCGTAGGCTCGAAACGTAAAAGACATTTTTCAATTCCTGAGCGTTAAACTAATACATCTGTTTGTCTTCGTCTTTTGTTTTTTTTTCGTGAATTCTCCCTATATATATAAAATGTGACATCAAAAGAATGAAACATCGATATTGAGGTAAGTAGAGGATTAATATATATATATATATATATATATATATATATAATATATATATATGTGTGTGTGTGTGTGTGTGTGTGTGTATAAATATATGAAAGAATGGAGTTGAACGACGAATTAACAAAATTCCTTTATTTTCGACATATGTTTCGTAGGCTGCATATTCCTAATTGCGAAGGAATAAGGAGTATATTATGCCGCTTTCTCATCAGGAAAATCAAGGAACTTACTTCAATATCAAGATGCACAAAAAGCTTTTAGATGACTGCTCACACGGAGCCCATAGTGATAATGAGTGTCTCTTTAAAAAATTCCTTTATAAGGAGTGACGTCAAAAAATTCTAGAAGGTTCTAAAGTTTCAAGGGTTCAAACGAAGTAGGAGAAGAGAGGTATAAGAATAGGAAGGTGAAAGGGTGCAGTTCAAATGAATGGTGAATTTTCTTTTGTGAATGAGTGTCTGTGTGTGTGACTGTATATAACGGCATTAATGTGTGTGTATGTGTGTGCGTGATTGTGTTTGTGGATGGGTGGGTGTCAGAAAACAGAGAGTGGTGAGGTGAACGGTTTGTGTCTGTGTGTTTGATAGTGCTTACTATAGATAGAGGGAAAGAGAGAG
>NC_043015.1:26321379-26361379 GCF_006345805.1 Octopus sinensis
TTTTTACATGTTTATTTAATCATTTATATCTTCTAACTTTTCTCCTCATTTGGACTTACCACTATGAGAATTCCTTGCGCTAATGTCAACTTCATGGAGGTAATTTCAGCCTGATGACTATCTACGTTGACGAGAGTTCATTGCACAATACTTGCATAACGAGCTTCATCTACTCAAAGAACATACACACACACACACACATATATATATATATATATATATATATATATATATATATCAATGTATGTATAAATGTATAAATGTATGTATGTACATACGTAGAGAGGGAAAATGGGGAGGCAAACAGAGACTGAGAGATAAACAGATTTCGATCTAGATATATGTAGTACATAGGAACATACGTTCAGATTGAAAAGCAGAAAATTTTTGTCAATATTTGTACATAAAATACGCATGCACGAATATAAGTCTATATAGCATGTGTGTGAATGTATTCTGATCTGCACACACACACATACGTGTTTACGTATATATGTATATATGTATATGTGTATATATATATATATATATATATATATATATATATATATAATATATATATATATATATATATATGCTTATACTCATACACAGAGAAAGAGATAAACTGAAAGACAGACAGACAGATAGAAAGATATACAAATGTTCCAATTACTTGTAGAATATCAAAGTGTGTGTATATATATATATGTGTGTGTGTGTGTGTGTGTATCTATGTGCATGTGCGTGTCTATCTGTATTTATGTGAGCGTGTATGTTTTATTTGTATGCACACATATATTTAAGTGTGTATACGTGTGCATGGGTATTTATGCTTCCACATATATAGAATATATATCTCCATGTTTAGACTACGACCGATACATTTTGGTGTCTCGACTCTCGCTCAATATATTATTGTTATTGTTGTTGCAGTTGTTATTGTAGATGGATACTTTTATTTATGTTTCTTGTTTCAGCTCCATTTCATTTTATTTTAACACCTCACATCTAATCACTTGTGACATATTAAGAGCTCCAGATCATTGTACACACACTCACATACCCACGTATAAATATATGTGAATGTACATATGTGAGTATATGTATATATATATATTTTCTATATACATACATATGTATGTATGCGTGTTTGTGTGTATATATGTGTGCATGTAAGCATTTACGTATGTAGGTTTATATGTATGTATATATGCATGTATGTATGTTTTTTCAGAGCGTTTGAATTTATATTTATGTATTAAGATGTCTGATAGCACTGATTCTTTCTGGCTGACGCCTGATTTCCGTGATATTTTAAAGGTATCTCTCCATTTAAACTTCATATTCAATATCCAGCTACTCACTTTGAGACATTAGCATTCATACACAAATTTGCACATATTATCACAAACGCAAGCATAAACGTGTATACATGTATATACATGTATATACATGTATATACATGTATATACATGTATATACATGTATATACATAAATGTGTATACATGTGTGCGTGTGCAGGTGTATATGTGTATATGAATATATATATATAGATAGATAGATAGATAGATAGATAGATAGATAGATAGATAGATAGATAGATATAGATATAGATATATATATAGATTGGTAGATAGATTGATAGATCGATAAATAGATAGATAGATATAGATATAGATATATATATAGATAGGTAGATAAATTGATGTATAGATAGATAGATATGCATATATATATACATGTATATATACATACATATATACGTAGATATATATATCTTTCTCTTTCTCTCTCTCCCTATATATATATATATATATATACACTTGATGTATATTGTATATGTAAGATATAATATATGTGAAATATATGTTATATATTTTAAGCATAAATTACATTAAACATATATATATATATATATATATATATATATATATATATATATAATATATATTCAATATTGCACATATATATGTACATACATATATAAATATAACTATATATATATATGTATATATACATACATACATATATATATATATATATATATATATATATATATATATATGTATATATAAACATACATATATATGTAATACATATATGTATATATGTATACACACTGTCGTACGTGCTACTATATGTGTATTTGTGTCTGTGTCTGCGTCTGTGTATGTATGCGTGACTGTATGAATATGTTTATGTGGTAGTATTTACGTGCTTGGCTTGCAGGCAAAGATGTTTGTGTGATTACAGCTTTGTGTTGAATAATTCATATTGATTTTATCACTGGTAAACCTTCCAAAAGGTATCATTGTATACACTATTATAAACTCATACAAACACACACACATGTATACACACATATACACACACATAGACACACACATAACAAATTAGAACCTATATTATACACACGTGGTATGCAACCCCTCACAAGCACGCACACAAACATACAAACTACACACGCGTGGAGAGACGCTATGTCACATTAAAATGTGTTTATATTCAATACTAAAATCCTGTGGTTTTTAAAATAAGTATGGCGTTTTAAGCAAACTTCTGAAAATTGTTTTTCCGGTGTAAGCTCTTTGTTTAGTTTACTTGGTGAGTCCATGATCTACCTTGCATTACGAATTTTCACCATCCGTTGTACAGTTCCCTCATGCTTGCGTGCGTGTTTATCTGTTTCTGTGTATGTATGTATGTGTGTGTGCGTGTGTGTGTGTGTGTATACGCGCATGCGTGCGTCTATATATATATTTTTATTCTGATGTGTTTAAAATTTTAGCTGAAGATGGTTGAAGATATATTATGATGTTCCCTTTCACAACTACATTTATTAAATTTCTACCGGAACAGTTGTTGTACATTTTAAAAGTCCATTTGGTTTTACTTGTTTATACCACATCGAGGGTCCACTCATGAAGAGGCTCCATGGTTACAAATGGCATTTGTTACATGCATATAACTACGGAATCTTGCCAAAACTCGAAGTCACGTACGTTGTTTTCTTTCCCTGTGAGTTTTATGCATTTCTACTTAGCCATTTTGTGACATCTTACAAATTGAGGTGCCATGATTCTTAAGAGCCCCTTGTAAGTAACTTATGTGTGTATGCATATATATATATATATATATATATATATATATATATATATATATATATATATATATATATATATGTGTGTGTGTGTGGTGTGTGTATACGCGCATGCGTGCGTCTATATATATATTTTTATTCTGATGTGTTTAAAATTTTAGCTGAAGATGGTTGAAGATATATTATGATGTTCCCTTTCACAACTACATTTATTAAATTTCTACCGGAACAGTTGTTGTACATTTTAAAAGTCCATTTGGTTTTACTTGTTTATACCACATCGAGGGTCCACTCATGAAGAGGCTCCATGGTTACAAATGGCATTTGTTACATGCATATAACTACGGAATCTTGCCAAAACTCGAAGTCACGTACGTTGTTTTCTTTCCCTGTGAGTTTTATGCATTTCTACTTAGCCATTTTGTGACATCTTACAAATTGAGGTGCCATGATTCTTAAGAGCCCCTTGTAAGTAACTTATGTGTGTATGCATATATATATATATATATATATATATATATATATATATATATATATATATATATATATATATGTGTGTGTGTGTGTGTGTGTGTGTGTGTGTATGTATGTATGTGCGCGTGTGTGTGCTTAATATAAATACATATATAGAATTGATGCGTCAAGTCAGTCCGGTATTAGCCGCACAGCTCGAAGTAAAATCAAACCGAGAGCACTATACTAGCAGTGCAGGATCAAGCTGTGTCCACGAGCTGGAGGGTCAACATGAGGAATGAGCAAGTGTCTCCTGTGTGCCGCATCAGGATTAGAGTGGATGAAACTATTTCCCATATCACGAACGAATGTCCAAAACCATTACAAGTTGTCGTGATACGACAAAGTAGCGAAAGTGATCGCTTAGAAACTGTGTGAATAGTGGGGGTACTAGACAGAGGCAAAACGTGGTATGAGCACAAACCGTAGAGTGTGGCAGAGTCGGAGACTAGCGAAAGCCTCTGGGATTTCCCAATCCAAACAGATCAGGTGCTAGAGCATAACAGACTGGTTCTAGTGGTGGTGGTGGTGGATAACTTGCACCACATATGTTATATAGTTGATGTTGCTTGCCCCTTTGATCCATGAATAGTTAAGAAGGAAGGTGAAAAGATAGATAAATACAACCCTCTTAAGTACGAAATAGCCTGGCTATGGGAAATGAAGAAGATGAAGATAGTGCCAATTATTGCTGGGCCCTTGGGAACAGTACGAGAAGGCATCAAGAAAAATATGAAGGAAATTGGAATAGAGCGCCTAATAGAACTGTTGCAAAAGGTTTGCCTCCTTGGCACAGCCAGAATAATAAGGAAAGTATTAGAGAGCTGATAAAACGGATAGCATGGTACCGTAAGGCTGCAGGTAGGAAGCCCTCAACGCATGCAAAACACCAGGAGCTCGAAGAAAACCTGTGATAAACAGGAAATAATTATAAATCATTTTTACCATAGGATGCAAGGCCTAAAATTCGAGGGGAGGAAGACACTCGATTACATCGACCCCAGCCCTCAACTGGTCCTTATTTCATCGACTCCGAAAGGATGAAAGACAAAGTCGTCAACCTTGGCGGAATATGAGGTGAGTATTGTAAGAGCCGGAAGAAATGCCACCGCTAAGCATTTTATCTGATGCCTTACGATTCTGCCAGTTCGCTGTATTTGATGATTGTAATTTGAGCTGTAGGCCAGCAATCTTGAAGGGAGGTGGCGTGTGTTAATCGTCAATGCTTTAAACTGCAGTGCTTGATTTCATTTTATTCACCCCGAATGTATATATGGCATAGCTGATCCCGGTGCGATCTGAACTCAGAAGAAAAAGAAACGAAACAAAATATCGTGCTTACATTTTCCCGACACCGTATCAAATCTAGCAGTTAATAATATCAATTTTGCAAATATGATAAAAATGCTTATTTCCTGAAAAATATCTTATCAAAAAGCTGCATAAACATGAAATGAATTCATATATAACTCTATAATGAAATATATGGATGGTTAGAAGGAAAAGACACGAGACAATTATATCAGGCGATAGAGATAGAACTATGTATGTACATATATTAAATATATGTATCTTCTCTTGCCTCTTATTTTCTGTGATGCTTATGTTATCACTCCAGTTATTTTATTGTCATGCGAGCTTGCTCCAGAAAGGACATATTGCGCATAAGTTGTATATTGAATTTAATATGTATAACATGAGGTTATTTTCTAATGTGTTATGGTTTTAGCCATAAATATACTTCATTGAACATACATAATCATCGCTAAATGGATACAAAAGCTTCTCTATACATATGCGAGAAAATGATTACTCAATGCAGAAGAAACAACAATATGTACGTGTATGTATGTGTATATACATGTATATGTGTGTTCGTATGTGTATGTATTTATGTATATATACATATATTTACAGATATACTTACACACATAATGTATATAATACATACGAATGTTTGTACATGTATATGAATGGTATATAAACATACATACACACTAGTAGATAAGCAAACGAAAACTGGAACCGTTAAAAAGAAGCAGCACAGGACAAGTCTATATCCTCAGATGTACACTACGGTGTGAAGTGAAATTAACGAAAGCATTAAATAGTTTCAGACCATGTGACCATATGGTAATAACCGGGTTATCGTTCCACGTGCTACCATAGGTCATTCTATTATCAAATCTTTATGATCGCAGACGACCTGGTTTCAATATAGCTATATGTTGCCTGTTTTAACACAAGTGGCATATACTGGATTGTATTGCTGTTGATGCTTAAAGAAGGAGCGACATGACTTGAACTGACCAATGGAGGGCAGCATTTTCTCACCAAGAAATCGTGTTACTATTTGTTTGAACTTTCTTAGATGCGATCTGTATTTCTGTATAACTGTGAATTGAGAAGCATTCTACGAAACATTAATTAGAGTGAACCTGTTTACATATACCCCAGAGGACCTCCAAAAAACTAGAACGCATCAATGAGATTTATTCTAGCCAAGGCAATATCAAAATATAAAATCACCATAAACATGTTCAACTTTAAGAGAATGGAGAGCAACTCAGAATAACAAGACTCCGATGATATAAAAGATTCACAAGCAAACATATCAAACATACGTTGACATCTTCAGCTACCCAGCAGATATCACTGATATTTCTGCACCGGGGCAGTACCATTCAATCCAGTGGTGTAAACAGCTTCAATAACGAAAACAAAACAAAAAAATAACCTACCTAAGAATCAATAAATAAGCAGAAGGGGCGAAACATTAGCGTAATACCAACACCCGGTTATTGTTATAAATGACAACATTGAATATAAAATGACTTATTGCCACAAAGTTAGAAATTTAAAGAAAAACATAACAGTATCAATAAGATGAAGAAAGTCCTCTCACGAGAGACATTGTGTTTGAAATACATATTAGGATAAAATAGAATTAACGAACTAAACGTATAGATCAAAACCTACTGAACCACCACCAATACATGTAAAATGATAACAACACTAGAAACAACAAACATACGACTTCAAACATGTACATTGACTAACTATATGGCGGCGAGCTGGCAGAATCGTTAGCACGCTGGGCGAAATGCTTAGCGGTATTTCGTCTGTCGCTACGTTCTGAGTTCAAATTCCGCCGAGTTCAATTTTGTCTGTAATCCTTTGGGATCGATAAATTAAGTATCAGTTGCACACTGGAGTCGGGCCAATCGACAGGCTCCCTCACCAAAAATTTCGCGCCTTGTGCTTAGAGCAGAAAAGAAATTAATTAACGAATATAGATAAATAGCAGAAAGAAAAACCATAATGAACACAATTAGTCTTCCTAACCTTTCTTCCTTTTCGTGTTTGTGTATATACACTTGCACTCACGCACGCGCGCGCACACAAACACACGCACACATATACAAACACTCATATATCTCTATAAAGATGCCAATAACCTGCTGTTAGAACACAATACACATATGTTTTAGAATAAAGCGTTAATCAAGTACAGAAGGTAATAAGAACTGACGACGAGGGAGCATTGGCTTAAAGGTGTTTCTGCTATAGGAAGCTGCACACTCAGAGCTCATTGCTGGTGTATTACCTTATATCTTGCTCAGAACTTTTAAAATGAAGTGTATCGTTATTTGGTAAAGCTTTTAAATGCATGCCAAAGGTCATTATCGAAATGATAAAAAATATATACCTAAGAAATAGTGTGCAGTGTTTGAAGAAGAGAAGCCATTTCCAGGAATATGCAGATTTAAATAATCCTATGCATTTATACAGGCGCAAAATGAATACACACACATACACTCACGCGCGCGCGCGCGCAAACACACATATACACACTCACAAGCATATACACGTGCATACACACAAACGCGCTCACATACGTGTAACCACACATGTAGAGACATATGTATAAGTAATATGTATTTTATTACACGGTTAAACAGGTACATGTGAGTCACCGTCAAAACTCCTATGAAGACACATAGAAAAGGAAAGTATCTAAAATGTTGATAAATAAAATTCTGCTTTCTACTTTATATGTGATGGCCTTCAGTTTGTGCCTCCGTAAATACGTAAGATTATCTAAATCTGCATATTTCTGAGATTGGCTTCTCTCATTCAAATTTTACACACATTATTTGTATTATTAACATTTCGAATGTAAACATTTCCTTGAATTGAAATGCTTTCCCAAATATAAATGCACTTCATTTAAAAGGCTCCAATTTAATGTGATGCGCAAACACTCCGCTCCGAGGGTAACTGCTTCTTATTACAGGAACAGGTGAAGAGATTACGTAATTTCTGTTCCTTGCCATTCCGTAAACACACACACACTCACACACGCACACATATATACAAATGTGTATGGGTAAGAGCAAAGAGAGAGAGAGGGGGAGATAGAGAGCTGCATAGATAGAGAGATAGAGAGAGAAAGAAAGAAAGAAAGAAAGAAAGAAAGAGATCTATGTTTAGATAAACAGGGAGACAGACAGAAGACAGATAGATAGGCAGACAGACAGGTAGATGGAAAGACAGGCAAATAGATAGATAGATAGATAGATAGATAGATAGATAGATAGATAGATAGATAGATAGATAGATAGATAGATAGATAGATAGATAGATAGATAGATAGATAGATAGATAGATCGCTATAAAATAACGAAGCAGTATTACAGTTATATTACTGAGCGTGCAAGAAATTTTGTTTTCACAGCAAATTATACAGCAGCTTTGGTGACTGGAATGCTTTCGGTATCGAATACATCGTTCAGTTTTCTTCAATTGTCTTCCCGACCAAATCCATCTATTCTATTTCTCTCTGCCTCTTTGTAAGTATCTCGGAAGTTAAATCAATAACATACATGTATTTATTCTTAGAAGCAAACGAAGACGTTTTTTTCATCTAAATAAATAAACTTGTCACTCTGATAATTTAAAAGGTTGCATAACTGAGAATTATTTGAAATTTTTAGAAAGCATTGTTACATTTTTCGTTGAAAGCACATCGTTAGTGTACCGTCGAGACGAATTGACAATCATTACATGGTTTATGACACATCATTCCAGTCTCTTCAGAGAATTAGTAATATCGTAGAAACGTATGAAATTATTTAAGACATAGACCTCGAAAAAGATATTAACAATATTTCTTGTAATAATTAAACGTGACAGGGTCTGTGCAAGTTGTTTCGGTTATATATTTTTTAGTGCAGTGTTTTGAATGAAGCTAGATTTCGAATTCAAAACTAGATTTGGGAAAAGAGTTGTACATATCTATTAATATATATCTGTGAGTGCGTGTGCATGTGTGCGTATGTGCGAGCACGTGTGTAAATTAGGTTAATAGTTAGTGTGTGTGTGTGTGGATGCACAATGGCCCAGTGGTTAGGGCAGCGGACTGGCAGTCGTATGATGGCCATTTCGATTCCCAGACCGGGCGTTGTGAGAGTTTATTGAGTGAAAACATCTAAAGCTCTACGAGACTCCGGTTGGAAGTAGTGACAAACTCTACTGTACTGTTTCACCACAACTTTCTCTCTCTCTCTTTCTTCCTGTTTCCGTTGTACTTGTATTTCAAAGGGCCAGACTTGTAACTTTCTGTATCACGCTGAATCTCCCCAAGATCTGTGTTAAGGGTAGACATGTCTGTGGAGTGCTCAGCCACTTTTACGTTAATTTCAAGAGCAGGATCTTCCGTTGATCGGATCAACTTGAACTCACGTCGTCGTAACCGACGGAATGCCACGATGTATGTATATATATATACATATACAGGGTGGGTGGAAAGTAACTAGGTATTAGAAATTGCTTATAGAATTTTTCGTATCACTGAAGTACAAGAAATTATATTGTTCTCACAGACAACACTAATGGGGATTTAAAAATTTTTTTATTGTCCTATTTCTTATATTATACTTCCTACATGACCGGCCGGTTGACTGTTCAGGAGCTAGGCAGGCTAGCAGAATGCTATGAAGTGTGAATTTCCATTGTTTTTATTCAAAGATGAGGGCGTGCATGGAACGGAGACAATTAAAAGTTGTAATGCAAAGGTGATGAGCACGGGCTCTGTGAACGTTGCAAAAAGAAATGGCCGTCCAAGCACATCTCGATCAGCGGAGAACGGTGCAAGAAATGTTATAAGCGTAACCCGCAAAAATCAACAAGTAGCTCTAGAAAGTGGACTAACAAGACAAACAATGCACACGGTGTTACATAAAGAAGTAAATATTCGCCCATTGAAACACCATTACTAGCGGTGGATGCTACTGTAGCTTGTAGCCCCGGGAGGAAACCTTCTCCAGCTGGCTATTGAAACACTCTCTGTGCCCTATCAGTATTTGCAACAGGGAGCCATCCTTCCCGTCTCCAACCTATGATACACACGAACTCGAGCTTCTGGGAATTGTTGTAGCTACTGTTTATACCTAGCTCAGAGATTTATTGTTGCTATATCAATATATATATATATATATATATATATCAATATATATGTATATATATGTGTGTGTGTGTGTGTGTGTGTGTGTGTAAAGATATCTGTAAGTACATCCCGAATTCTAGAAAAATCATACACACAGTTTTTTCTAGAAAACCCATACACACAGTTTTATATATCAGCACGCACCGCACACAAATATATACACAAAGCGAATTTAAATCATACTTTCTTCTTCTCCAACCATTGTATCCTTACATCTTTTGATTGTACATATAACTGTATTTTTTGTATGGCAGGTCACTTTCGAGTGCTACTGGTAACATGTAACCCATAACAACCTGTTGCATGGTCGGCTCGTCGGCGACTAAACCGGTAACCCCACCAAGCTTACTTGGTGAGGAGGGTGTTTATTGGACACCCTGCGGGATGAAAAACAAAACCCATTAAAGGGCGAAGGAACTCTTGAGTGTCAACGGCCATCCAATAAATGTGTTTTTTTTTCTTCTTAAAGATTAAGGCTGTATCATGCGGGGGGACATAGAAATAATCGGACTGAATACCCGATCGCGCGGTTAAACTATTGGGAGTCAAGGACTCCTAACCTTTGTTAGGGCATCCTTCTAGGAGAAGGTAACTCAGGTAACTGGGATAACTCCGACATAAAACCTGCGGGTCAGTGGTTACCGATGATGTTGGCTTGTTCTTCTTTTCGGATTATGGCTGCTGTTGCTTAGTGTGTGGGATTGACTCAGTGCACAGCCTCTCCTTACTTTAAAAAAAATCTTTTTGCACAGGTATCGCACGATAACTACATTGGATTGATTAAAGTGATTAAATAATTCATGACTGTTGATAGTGCTGTGAGTCTCAACTGAATGGCTGGCTGTAGCCTTAAAAAGTAAAAATCAATGATGTACCAAAACAGTATAAAAATAAATGGCAGTAAGGACTCCGGAACCACATCGGCTGAAAGAGTCTGGCCCGGCAGGGGCTCCAGAGCATCACAATCTGAACCCAGCCGTCATCATGCTACTATGATAAAACCAAAGAAAATAATGAATATTGGCTGTTGAAATGTACGGACACTGCTTGAACACAAGTCCTCTGAATGTCCTGAAAGAAGGACTGCGCTTGTTGCGAAGGAGCTTCAACGCTATGATCTTGACATCGTTGCTTTTATCTGAGACGAGATTACCTGGAGATGGTCATCTTTCAGTATCTTGTGGAAAATATACATTCTTTTGGAAAGGGAGAGATGAAGAGCTTAGAGGAGAAGCTGGAGTGGCATTTGCTGTTAAGAGTACTCTTGTGGACAAGTTGGAAGAATTCCCAATCGGGATTAACGAGCGTCTTATGTCCATGAGAATTCCTTTGGATAAAGGAAATTTTATGACCTTGGTAAGTGTGTATGCTCCAACTATGTGCTATACTGATGACGAAAAACTTTCTTTCTACCATGCTTTGAAGGGTATTATAAGAAATATCCCTCGGGCAGACAAAGTCATTGTACTTGGTGACTTTAATGCTAGAGTGAGTAGAGATTTTAACACATGGACTGTAATTGGAAAGCATGGGGTGGGGAAGTGTAATAGTAATGGTATGCTTTTGCTGCAGATGTGTGAGGAGCTGAGTCTGTGTGTTACCAATATCATGTTTCAACAAAAGAATAAGCTTAAGACTACATGGATGCACCCTGCATCTAAAGAATGGCATATTCTGGATTACATCCTAGTTAGGGTGCGTGACAGACAGGATGTGCAGTGTGTTCGTGTTCTTCGTGGAGCTGAGTGTTGGACTGACCACCGCCTAGTACGTGCAAAAGTGAAATTAGTCACAAAACATAAAATCTGAACTACAGGGATGACCCTGCCTAAAAGACTGAATGTTGATCGTCTTAGGTATAATAGTGTGAAGAGAACTTTACGAGAGGAAATGAATGCTGCTGATATTGGGGAGGATTGGCCGACCCTTAAAAAGTCAGTTTATGATATAGGCAAAAAAGTTCTGGGATTGATACAAAGAAAGCATCAAGATTGGTTCAAAGAAAATGATGAACACATAGATGATTTATTGGCTGATAAAAGACGTACTTTGTCGCGCTATATATCAGCAAAGTCACAAGAAAGGGAAGTATTGCATAAGGAACTCATGGACGTAAAATCACGTGTGAGGCAAAAGCTCTCTCAAATGAGGAGTACGTGGTGGAGTAAGAAGGCTGACGAGATACAGGCGGCATCAGATTCCAATAAGACAAAGCTCTTGTATGGTCTCTTGCAAGAAGTTTATGGACCGACATCTTCCCTGATGACACCAATTCGAAGCAGGGATGGTAAAGAACTACTTCGTGATTCACAAGGAATTCTGCAAAGGTGGCAAGAACACTTTGATGAACTTTTGAATCAGCAGTCTGTAGTTAGTGAAGATGTTCTCAATCTCATCCCTGGATTGCCTGTGAAGGCAGCACTCGCAGAACCACCAAAGTTGGAAGAAGTTGCAATGGCTGTCTCAAGGTTGAATAATGGGAAGTCTCCGGGTATGGATGGCATACATGCGGAGTTGTTACAGCATGGTGGTGAGAAAATTCTGCAGAAACTTCACTCTTTGTTTGGTAAGATATGGACTAGTGAATCTGTACCTGAGGACTGGAGAGATGCAGTAATGGTGGTCCTGTCTAAGGGAAAGGGCAATAGGAATGATTGTGGTAATTATAGGGGAATATCATTGCTGTCTGCTGTAGGAAAGGTTTTATGCAGGATACTTCTGGATCGTCTGCTGAAATACATTGCAGATTGTGTTCTTCCAGAAAGTCAATCTGGTTTTCGTGTGGGACGCGGCACTGCTGATATGATCTTTTCAGCTAGACAGCTTCAGGAAAAGTATGTGGAACAGGGTCTGGATTTGTATTAGGTTTTTTTTCGATCTGACAAAAGCCTTTGACACCGTCAATAGAAAAGCATTGTGGAAAGTCATCCAGAAACTTGGGTGTCATAAAAAGTTCCTTACTTTGGTTAGGTCTTTTCATGAAGACATGAATGGTAGAGTGAATATTAGAGGGAAGATATCGGAGCCCATTTCAATACAAAATGGAGTGAAACAGGGGAATATTCTGGCACCGACCCTATTTTCAATATATTTCGCGATGGTGTTCTGTATTGCATTCAGAAACTGCAGATACGGTGTTTTCGTCCATTATCAAACCTCTGGCAGCATATTTAATATCAGGCGCCTTGCTGCAAAAACAAAGATACGAGGGACGTTCAATAAGTAATGCCTCTGACCCACTTGCAGTTGTTTGATCTAGCTGAAATTCTGCATGTGCAATTATTTATATCTCTATAGAGTAAGTGGCAAAATACAGATCTGAATTAATTGTGGTTTCTGATTTACAGGTGTTTGAACCGAGTCAAGTGTGAAATGGAGCCTGTTGAGTATCGAGCAGTGATCCGGTTTTTGTATTTGAAAGGACGCACACCACGGGAGACTTTTGATGAAATAAAAGTAACTTATGGTGATGATGCCCCATCATATGACCTTGTAAAACGCTGGTATCGTGAATTCAAACATGGTCGGAACTCTGTGGAAACTGCTCCCAGTTCTGGTCGCCCCCTCCTGCCATTGATGAGGCATCTGTCCGTCAAGTTGAGGCTGCCATTTTGGAAGATCGACGCATAATTATTCGCCAAATAGCCCATGAGGTCAAGATTAGTACCGGGTCTGTGGAAACTATCATTCATGACCATTTGCATATTCAAAAGGTGTCTGCCAGATGGATTCCCAGGTTGCTCACGCCTTTCCAGAAGCAAGAACGCGTCGAGTGCTCGAGGATGAATTTGGAGATGTGCCAAGAAGATGAGTCAAAATTTTTCAAAAGACTGATTACACAGGATGAAACCTGGGTCCATCACGATGATCCAGAGACCAAATCCCAGTCAATGCAGTGGAAGCACCGTGACTCACCCCCTCCAAAGAAGGCAAAGGTGCAGCCCTCCGCTGGCAAGGTCATGCTCACAGTCTTCTGGGACCAGGACGGAGTAGTGATGACAGACTTCCTGGCAAAGGGTACCACAATTGCAGGAGCTTATTATGCTTCACTTTTGAGGAAATTAAGAGAAGTTATCAAAATCAAGAGGCGGGGCAAGATCAGCAAAGGCATCCTCCTCCTGCAGGACAACGCTCCGGTCCACAACTCGCTTGTCGCCAGATCAGAAGCTATGAACTCCTCCCCCATCCCCCTACTTTCTTGACCTTGCACCCTCTGATTTTCACCTCTTCCCAGTCATGAAGTTGTTTTTGAAAGGAAAGCGTTTCCCAGATGATGTAGCCTTGATTTCTGAAGTCACGTTCAGGTTGGAGGACCAAGCTGGGGTCTTCTACAAAAACGGTCTCCAGAGCTGCATCAAACAATGGGAGAAATGCGTAACTCTGAGTGGTTCCTATTGCTCTACTGCTATAGGAAGTGGGTCAGGGGCATTGCTTATTGAACGCCCCTCGTATTTACTTCTATCATAAGAGACCTTTTGTATGCTGATGATTGTGAGCTAGTAGCACACACAGAGATTGATATGCAACACATTTTGAATGCATTCTCTGATGCTTGCACTGCCTTAGGATTGACAGTCAATCTCAAGAAAACTGTTGTCATGCATCAACCTGCCCCTGGTAAGCAGTATAGTGTACCAAATGTCTGTGTGAATGGTAAACGACTTGATGTAGTCGATCAGTTTGTCTACCTTGGAAGCACTATTAATAGATATGGCAATATGAATAATGGAGTTCCATATAGAATTAGGAAAGCAAGCGCCTCTGGAGTCGGCGAGACATATGCAGAAAGACAAAGATAAAGGTGTACAAGGCATGTGTGCTCCCTTCTCTTCTCTATGCCTGCGAGACGTGGGTCACATATCGATACCACCTTAAACATCTGGAACGTTTCCATCAGATGTGCCTCAGACGGATCTATAGCATTAAGTGGAAGGACCGCATCAGTGATCTTGAAATACTCGAAGGCTCTCGGTGTGAAAGTATAGAAGCTCTTGTGTTAAAGAAAAGGCTCAGACGGAGTGGTCATCTGGTCAGAATGAAGGATTCAAGGATGCCAAAACAACTCTTTTATGGAGAGTTAGCTAAAGGAGAACGACCTCCACATAAACCAAAAAAGCGGTATAAGGACTTGCTGAAGGCTTCCTTAAGAGATGCTTGCATCTCTCCTGACACATGGGAAGGCATAGCTATTGATCGTAGTAAGTGGAGAAGGATTGTGCATGAGGGGACAGCCACGTTTGAGAAATCTCGAGTTGCACATGAGAAAGTAAGGAGGGATGTCAGGAAGGGCATCGCTGTTACACTTCCACAAGGGAAGGGTCTTCCTTTGATTCTGACATGCAATGTCTGTGCAAGACCCTGCCTCAGTAAAGCTGAACTCATGAGTCATCTTCGTAGTCATAAAACGAGACAGATGAGTGACAACCTGGCCACTGGTGGTGGTGGTGTAACACACCATACTAATCATATCTGTCGGGCATGTGGAAGAGAGTGTAATTCGGCAGGAGGACTTAAACGACATGCAAAGGTACATGAAGCCCAGTTACAACTACAGACATTGTAGATCTTTAGCTGGGCTAAAAAGTCACATTCGATCACAGCGCCAGTAACAGTTAAGCTTCGCGCAATGGCCATACTCGATAACGAGGGGGCAGCCATATTACATATATATATATATATATATATATTATATATATATATATATATATATATATATATACATATAATATATATATATATTATATATATATATACATATAATATATATATATATGTACATATACTGAGATATATATATATATATATATATATATATACATATATATACATATACTGATATATATATATATATATATATATATATATATATATCAGTATATGTATATATATGCATATATATACATATACTGATATATATATCAGTATATATATATATATATATATATATATATAATATATATATATATATACATACATATATATATATATCTGTATCTGTATATATATATCAGTATATGTATATATATACATACGCGTGGGTGTGTCTTGGTGTGGCTTTGTTCGACTAAAAGCTTTCAAGGTTCTGCTCCAGCATGGATTGGAATAACTAAAAGAGAATGTGTGTGTGTGTTTATACAGTGAGAGAAGGAGAGAGAGAGAGAGAGAGAGAGAGAGAGAGACAGAGAGTGAGAAGACGAAATGAAAGAGATAAGAGTCAAAGAGATTGGAAGAATAATTTTCAGGTATTTTATTGAATACGTTGATCTTTTTTATCTGCGAGAATGGCCAAACAAGAGCAATGCTGGAAAGAGCTCTTCTATTTGGGGGAGGGGATATACAAGTCGCAGTTGTTGGAATCTTCAGCGTCCTTTTAATACTTCTTATTAGATTACGACACCTTGATTGCTCCTCTACCTACCTTTTTGTTGTTGTTCTTTTTTTCTTCTTCTTTTTCTACTACTGCTGCTACTACAACTACAACCACTAATACCACTGCTGCTGCTACTGCTAATACCACTACTACTACTACTACTACTACTACTACTACTACTACTACTATTTCTCATTCTTTCTTGATTCCTGTTCCCCACCCCGCCTTCGCTCTTTCTGAACCTTATTCTCCTCCTCCTACCGTTTCTTCTTTCTTTCTTTCCTTCTTTCTCCTCTCTTCTCTTTCTTTATCATCACGTGATAATGATAATGAATATAATGGTGGTTATGATGGTGAGGAGGAGAAAGACGAAGATGGAAGGGAAGGGGACGTGGTGGGTGACTGTGGCAACAGCGACGACGATCAAGCCCAATGATGGCGTATGCAACAACAAACAACACTTAGGTTCTTAAAACTCTTGAAGCGT
Source organism: Octopus sinensis (assembly GCF_006345805.1). Classification (NCBI taxonomy): domain Eukaryota; kingdom Metazoa; phylum Mollusca; class Cephalopoda; order Octopoda; family Octopodidae; genus Octopus; species Octopus sinensis. Next base: position 26,338,341 of record NC_043015.1, read on the forward strand.
GAGCCAACAAGTTCAGTCTGCCATAATCCATTGGTATCATCAGTCAGTCTGCGATAATCCATTGGTATCATCAGTCAGTCTGCGATAATCCATTGGTATCATCAGTCAGTCTGCGATAATCCATTGGTATCATCAGTCAGTCTGCGATAATCCATTGGTATCATCAGTCAGTCTGCGATAATCCATTGGTATCATCAGTCAGTCTGCGATAATCCATTGGTATCATCAGTCAGTCTGCGATAATCCATTGGTATCATCAGTCAGTCTACGATAATCCATTGGTATCATCAGTCAGTCTGCGATAATCCATTGGTATCATCAGTCAGTCTGCGATAATCCATTGGTATCATCAGTCAGTCTGCGATAATCCATTGGTATCATCAGTCAGTCTGCGATAATCCATTGGTATCATCAGTCAGTCTGCGATAATCCATTGGTATCATCAGTCAGTCTGCGATAATCCATGGTATCATCAGTCAGTCTGCGATAATCCATTGGTATCATCAGTCAGTCTGCGATAATCCATTGGTATCATCAGTCAGTCTGCGATAATCCATTGGTATCATCAGTCAGTCTGCGATAATCCATTGGTATCATCAGTCAGTCTGCGATAATCCATTGGTATCATCAGTCAGTCTGCGATAATCCATTGGTATCATCAGTCAGTCTGCGATAATCCATTGGTATCATCAGTCAGTCTGCGAAGAAAAATAAACACGCACAAAAAAAGCCCAAACAATTCCTTCCATTCGTGTTTTGTTTGTACGTGAGTGTGTGTGTGTGAGCGTCCGCGTATGTGAATGCGTATATGTGTGTGTGTGTGCGTGTGAATATGTGTGTTTATGTGTATGTGTGTGTGTGTTGGTGTGTGTGTGTGTGTGTGTGTGTGTGTGCGAGTGTGAGAGTGTGGGCTTCTTTCATTTATATTTCTCCACAATACAGAAGCGAACGGCCAATAGCAAATAACCGTTGATGATGTTATGGTTGCTGTAATATATATTTTTAAAGGCAATTTGTTTCAATGTATGTTATTTTCTTTATACTTTCATTTTATTCATTCTTTATCTTTTTCTTTGTTGTTCGCCATCTTCGTTTGGAAACCTTAGTCTCTTGTTCAGCGTGTTTTTACTGAATCTGATCTCTGCAAAATATTCTCTCTGAGACATGCCAGGAAGTTTTTGCAGAAGAGAAGCCATATTGGAATGTTGCATCTCGCCGATGGCTCTATAATAAACATTTGTAAACACTCTATTAATTGTAAATTACACTACAGAACAAATGATTTAATAGAATGTATATATATATATATATATATATATATATATACGTGCGCATGCGCGTGTGTGTATATTTATGTATAAACACACACACATTTATAACTATTACTTTATAACTTTTGCTGCTGATTTTTCTTGTCAATTTCAAAGACTGAAGCCTGAAATAATGAGTTTAAAGTTCAAATAGAATGTGTACATGCTTACCTACATATTTGTCTAGAGATATACATACGTACGTACATATACATACATACATACATACATACATAAATACAAACATACATACATGCATACATACATACATGCATACATACATACATACATACATACATACATACATACATACATGTATGTATGTGCATATCTTGCTAATGTTAAATTTTCATTGAATAAAACGCCAAATTCAATTTCAAAGAGCGAGAGGGGATGAGAGAGACAAGGTGAAAGGCGAAGACATGAGTTCAAGAAATGCAGGAAATGGAATTGCGATTCAGTTCAAAGTTGTCCAAAGTTTCCGTAGAGCCAAGTCACGTATCCAATTCGTTTGGTTACATACAATTTGTATGTGGAATCTATCGTCAGATAAATTAGTATTGTTCCGTAGTTTGGTTCTCTTGTTGGTTAACTACAGCCGATTTAGTTATTCCATGATGAAAGACAAATTTACCTATGCATAGCATATGTGGTTAAAACGTTCGCGTGGTAACTACGTATGTTTCAAGTTATATCTAGCTGCATCAAGCCTGTCTTGGACAATAGGTTTTAATTGACATATATGTGAACGTCAAGGGGGAAAGAATGAACGATGCCGCTCGAAAGAACATATCTACTATTTTTCTTGAGTTTCATTACCCAGTTTAAACATAAACTTTACCCACGTGTATTTTTGACGGAGTTCAATCAGATGCCCAAATCCAGGCCAGGATTTCCGACTTCCCTCTTTTATGTTGCACTAATTGTCGGGTTAATAAAATCAAATGCTAGAATAAAACAAGCACAAGAGCTCTCACCAACATTTTGGTAGCGGCAGCAGCATCCGCAGCAGCAAGAGGAATAATTGTAGTAGTAGTAGTAGTAGTAGTAGTAGTAGTAGTAGTAGTACTAGCAGTAGCGGCAGCAGCAGCAACATAATAGTAGAGTAATAATATTGAATTCATGAGGCGTCGTGCTGGCAGAATCGTTTATTCTCCGAGCAAAATACTCAGCGACATTTCGCCAGTCTTTGAGTTCTAAGTTCAAATTCCTCCGAGGTTGTGTTTGTCTTTTTAAACCTTTCGGGCTCGATGAAATATGTACCAGCTGAGCAGTGGGATCAATGTCACTGGCTTACACCCTCCCCACGAAATTATTTGCCTTGTGTTAAGATTTGAATCCCTTAATATTGAATTCCGATTTAGGTGCAAGGCCAGTAGGCATGAGGCAAGATGGTTAATTGATGCCTTTAACCTCAGGACTTGACTGGTATTTTATCGATATCGGTGCGACGAAAGATAAATGGTCCGAAATTTGAAATTAATACTTAGCCAGAATTACAGCAAAGCCTTTTTTGCGACGTTCTAACCATCCTGCCAATCTACAACAACATTAACAATAAGAATACGATCAATAAGAAAGCATACATCCGTCCGTCCGTCCGTCCGTCCGTCCGTCCATCCATCCATCCATCGGTATCGACATATATTTAAATAGGTCGATACGTAGGTGTGTGTGTTTTCATATACATTTTCACTATGTGACAATTCTAGCGTTGCTGAAGAAGCTTTGAAGTGTGAGTATGTTTTCTTTGGCTATAATATATATTTGTGTGTGTGTGTGTGTGTGTGTGTGTGTGTGTGTGTGTGTCTGTGTGTGTGCGTGCGTGTGTGCGTGTGTGTGTGAGTGACTGATTGTGTGCACGTGTATCTGTTTAGGTATATATATTTCAGGTTTGGTATTCTATGTTATACACACCGCCTCTTTTCCTTGATTATACAAACCCTATCTCTCTCATTAGCTTCAAGTTAACCTGAGGTCGATGATTTTAGCTGTAGCTTTCATTTCGAATTAGCTTATTGACTTGACATTAGTAACAGAGTCAGCATTTTAATAGTGAAGTTTCTAGAAATAGCATCACCACTTTTGCCTTGATTAATTCCCTAACCGTGTATCTAATTAATGTACATCAGAAATTTTGAAGTGAAGCAAACCATGTATTATTTACAAGTTTCCTTTTGCATCAACTTGCTTCCGGATTTGTTATTATTGCGATGGAGTTTACAAAAGTATTTTCTACCTTCCATAAACTTCCAGGAGACCAAATTTGACAGTCGAAAACTTGTAGAGTCGCATGCTAATTGAGCAGACGGGGACAACCTCTTGCAGCCAAGTGTTACATGCAGAGTTTCAAATAAGTCCAGGGTATACACTACATATAGCAGTTTTGTACGAGCTGCTGTCAAGGATATGATCGCCATTACTGCAAATACATCTGGCCGTTGGTCTTTCTCTCTAATGAAGCCTGGCTGACCTGAGGTTGAAAAACAACAGCAACAACGACAGCAACAACTTTTAAAATATTACCATTGGTACAGATGAGAATTTCACCCATAAACATAAACGGTGTTTGATGTTCATCTTTAAACGAAATGGTTTTCATGATTGGATCGTTTAAAATTTCAATTTTAAACCTTAAGAAAGTAAATCTAATTAAAAAGAAACTCTTATATTATTTCTGTAGCTTTTGCGTTTGTTTTTGCTGTTTGACCCCAGGCTCACTGTAAGTACACCTATGAGGAACATTTCCTCATCAATGTCTCAACTGCCTTAGATATTTCGGCACATTCCATCCAACTGTTCATCTTTTAATGAGACGGAAGGTTTAAACCGATGGAGATTTAACTGCTATTTCTGGTTGAACGAATAATGACACAGAGTTTCTTTTTTTCTTTTTTTTTTGTCTTAAATGTATTTTTTTCATTAATGTATATAACTTATTCCGACAATGTTTTGATATTAAATCTCACTCGATTTAGAGGAGGAGAATTACAATCAATTTAAGGGGCCACATTTTTTTAAAAAGGACTTTTATAACTGATTCTGTATCGTCTAAGGATTGATGAAATGAAAGGAATTTGAATTCAACAAAGTAAAGACTTCATATCATATTCTCTGCCATTCCATCAGTTCTTCATGCCTTCGCTTAAGTCTTATCATAAAAGAACTTTTAGAGTTGTCTAAATGTCTAAGATATCTTGTAAGTGAAGTGTTTGATGCTGCAAATACAACGTAGATAGGAAGAGAGGATCTTAATATTTTGAATCTGTCTAAGTCAGTGGGCTGGCAGAATCGGTAGCATGCCGAACGAAATGCTTGGAGGTGTTTCGTCCGAGTTCAGGTTCTGAGTTCAAATTCCGTCGAGTTAGACTTTTCTTTTCATCCTTTCGTGGTATATAAAATAAGAACCAGTTGAAAACCGGGTTTTATGTAGTCGACTTACCCACTACACGGAAATTGCTGGCATTGTGCCAAAATTTGAAATCAGTATTTTAAATCTGTCCACAAGTGGACAGGATAGAAATAGAAAAGCCCAGAATATGTAGTAAGTAGAGATAGACTGTACAGATGAAATCTCGGTTACTGTGGCTCCTGCGAAATCTATTAGCTAAAATCTATTATCAATATAAAGGCACCATGTGTATTAAGGTGGTGAGCTGGCAAAATCATTAGCACGTCGGAGAAATTGCTTAGTGGTATTTCATTGATCATTACGTCCTGAGTTCAATTACTGGGGTCGACGTAATCAACTTAGCCCCTTCTCAAAACTTCTCAAATTTGAAATGAATATAAACATCATTTGTTAATAACTATTAATATACAAGTTAATCTTTCTTTAATAACGAAAGAGTTAACACTAATAATTCCAACTAGTTGAACACCTAACAAGAAAACGTACAGAACTTCAGAAACAATGGAATAAATACGAGTAAAAGACTGAAAGAGTTGAAACTTGTTTGAAATATTGCGATGCGTGTAAATAATGTTAATAATAGAAACAAGTTTTGCAGAAAAGCAAGAACGAGAAATGAAACAAAATATGTAAGTTAACGACAATAACTAAAAGCAAGGATAAAAAGATTTTCGACGGTTTTACAAAAGTTGTCTAACGCTCGGGAAATATTTCCAGTTTTTCAAATAGAAGAAAGGAAAGAATCAGAAAGTTTGAAGAAATCAGTTGTTACCAAGGCTGATGTGCTCGACAATACCGCACGGATGCGCCAAGATGCGTATCTTTTATAATGTAAGAAATCAATACATACTAATTAAATTAGCAGTAGGTCTATACCATGGTTTTGCTTGAAACTCTGCCTGAGGCCGTTTGACTTACTTCAAATTTACAATTCAAAATTTTGCAATTCTCTTAAAATGAAAGGCCTTAGTTTGGGAATTCTAAAAGAAACAATTACACAAAACAATGTCTCAGACATGTTGTCTGAATAACTTTTTGTTTAGAACCGCAAACATCTAAGTCTTTAATATTTCCTTACGGCACAGAGTGATTTAAAACCTCTTCAAATTCAACTTCTTCTTCTTCTTCTTCTTCTTCTTCTTCTTCTTCTTCTTCTTCTTCTTCTTCTTCTTCTTCTTCTTCTTCTTCTTCTTCTTCTTCTTCTTCTTCTTCTTCTTCTTCTTCTTCTTCTTCTTCTTCTTCTTCTTCTTCTTCTTCTTCTTCTTCTTTAACACTACCACTACTGTGACTGTTAGGCGGAGAAATAGTAACTTTGGAGGCGGAATCGTTAACTCGCCGAACAGAATGCTAAACAGCTTTTCTTCCGGCTCTCATACTTTCCGCATGTTATAGAGTCATTTCCGAATCAGCGCATGTTTTCATCACCCATTCCTTATTTGGTATGTTTAAAGCCCTGGTGGTGAATAAGGAAATTATTATTGTCATTATTATTTGCAAGCTGCAGGGCTGTGATCTGGCAGAATAACTTGATTGCAGAATTGCAAAAAAAAACCCCAAAAAACGAAAAAATATCTTGTGGTATTTCTTCTGGATCTTTATGTTCTCGCCAAGTTCAAGATTGTATTTCATGCTTCCGAGGTCAATGCCATAAAGTACCAGTGTAGTACTGGGGTTTGACGATGTCAACTAACGCTGTACTATCAAGATTGCAGGCTTTTGCCTAAATTTAAAGCTATCGTTTACTAGCTGAACAATATATAATCGACGTGTGACACTTATTTTGTTTGGGGTTTTTGGTATAAATGTTAATCGGTTGAAAGCATTTACAGAGCAAACGTTTCAGTAGTAAAAATAAAAGCAACCGGAAATGCTACTGTCGCCATAGAAACATCGCTATTACGGCTGAAAAGGATCTTAAAGCAAAATGTTTTAAATATCATTATATAAAACCGGAATGGAAGTTTCCTGTACCGAAACAAAAATTCTCACTTTGTCGGCTGAGAGTGATTAATAATGGATTTCGCTGACGCATAGAAATTGGATAGGCTGATTTTTTTTTCCATCATTTTAAAATCAAACAGACTGTATTTTCTAGTCAATATAGTGGACAAAATATAGATAATAATTCATTCGATAGGTTAAATTACTTTGTTGGTGTGGTTCTCACTAAAAGGTAGTTGAATAATAAAATTATACGGCGATATCGTTGTTGCATATTTTATTAGAAGAGTGTATATTTTTTCTTTTTATTTATTTAAAAATGTGATGTTATATTTGTAGTGTGAGGGTGCATCATTCAGATGTGTTTATTTGGGGGAAAAACTGACCATTATTACATCGATGTATCAACTATTTGTTTGTTTTTTGCTATTAAACAAGTAATAGCTTTCAAACGTAATATTGCAAATAATTATCATTAGATAAGGCGGCGAGCTGGCAGAATCGGGGCAGGCAGGGCAAAATACTAAGCGGTATTTCGTCCGTTTTCACCTTCTGAGTTCAAATTCTCTCGAAGTCGACTTAAGATTTCGGCATTTCGAGGTCGATAAAATCAGTACCAGTTGAGAATCGATGTAATCCACTTAAACTCTCCTCTAAACTTGTGCTACAACCTGAAGCCAAAATTATCATTATTATTATTATTGAGTGAGAGAGCACTGATAAGGGTACACTAGGCACATGCATCACAACAATATGTGCGCGACATGGTGATCTCATATCAAGATAAACAGCACATGACCTTGCAGGTGGGGCTCACTTAGAATTTTCTTCAGGTCGAGTAACCCATCCTGCTCAAAAGGTCCCTGAATAAGGGTTGTTTAAGGATGTTGAATGAAACACCCATGTTACGAGAGGTGAATTATTCAAACCCCAAAGAATCCCTCTCAACACATGGCTATGATGGTCCCCCACTACGTCTGCTCGTAATCAGAGATGCACATATCGTCAGCCACTGAGAGACATGCTCAACTGGTTAAGGTCAAACAACTGACAAGCAAATCTGTGGTATTGAGCAGAATATTTGCAGTAGCCCATCTTTTATACCAAGACAAAACAATGTACATGATAACGCTTCTAATCAGTTAAGATCAGAAGCCATGAGAGCCACTGCCTGGTACTGCATCAGGGCATTTATTATTATTATTATTATTTTTATTTTTATTATTATTATTATTATTATTATTATTATTATTATTATTATTATTATCACTTTACTACTGAGTACAGCTCTGTGTGCCTTGGGTATGTGCTGTGTTTTGTTGTGATGCTCTGATGGTTATTGTATGGAAAGTGTTTTGCGTAGGATGTGTGCTGTGCCCAGTAGTGCAATTTTCTATATGTTATGTGTTTGTAAGTCCTGGTGTTTTTGTTATGTATTTGTCTGAATATTTTTTTATCATGCCTAATACACCTACTATGATAGGAATTGTTTCTGTTTTTAGATTCCACATTCGAGTTACCTCTATTTCCAGGTCTTTATATTTTGAAAGTTTCTCCATATCTTTTAAAGAAACGTTGTCATCTACTGGTATTGATACATCAATTAGAAAACATATTTTTTCTTGATCTCTGACAACTATATCTGGTCTGTTGGCCTTAATTTCTCTATCTGTGTGAATTGGCATATCCCAGAGTATGGTTGCTTTCTCGTTTTCTGTGACCTTTTCTGGTGTGTGCCTATACCATCTTTTTCTGTTGTTATTCCATAATGTTGGCATAGCTTCCAGTGTATGAAGGTCCCAACTCTGTCGTGTCTGTGAATATATTCCTTCTTCGCCAGGACTAGGCAGCCAGAGATATGATTTATTGCTTCATGTCCATCTCCACATATTCTGAAGTTACTTGTTATATTTCTTTTCATTATACGTTTTTGGTAAGTTCTGGTGGGGAGGTTTTGGTCTTGTGCTGCAAATAAAAATCCCTCTGTTACTGCTTTGAGTCCTGAGCTTCTCAACCATTGCTGGGATTTTTCTTTGTCTATTTCTTTTGCATTTAGTTTAGTCCAGTATTTGCCATGAAGGGGCTTTTCTTGCCATCGTTTTATCATGGTTCGTTGCTGTTCTAGTTTTGTTTGGATTTCATTTGTTATATAGCTTTTTTTGTTTCTTCTTCTTCTTCTTCTTCTTCTTCTTCTTCTTCTTCTTCTTCTTCTTCTTCTTCTTTTTTTTTCTTTTTCTTTTTCTCTTATCTTTTTTTCTTTTTCGTTTTCGTCTTCTTCTTCTTATTCTTCTTCTTCTTTTCTTCTTCTTCTTCTTCTTTTTCTTTTTCTTTTTCTTTTTCTTTATCTTTTTCTTTTTCTTTTTCGTTTTCTTCTTCTTCTTCTTCTTCTTCTTCTTCTTCTTCTTCTTCTTTTCTTCTTCTTCATATTTGTTAGGTGGTATGATTTCTTTGTATTTGTCAGTTTCCTTAAATACTGAGAACAATTTTTTGTTTTGCTCGTGTTTTGCCCCTTTTTGTATCAGTTTTCCTTCCTTCTGAAGTAGATATTTTTGCAGTCCTATGGTGGTTATTTTATAATAGGTTTCTAGCTGTATAATGCCTCTACCACCTTCTATACGTTGTATATATAGTCTTTCTATGTCAGATTTTGGGTGATGCATCCTAGATCATGTCATTATTTTTCGTTTTCCAATCTATTTTGGTTAGTTCATTTCGTGTCCAGTTAAGGATATTGTAGCTGTAACTTATAACTGGGACGGCTAAAGTGTTGATACCTGTTATCTTGTTTTTAGCATTGAACTCTGTTTGAAATATTGATCTAAACCATCTATAGTATACTTTCTTTATTTTCTCTTTCATTTGTGTGTGTTGTATCTTATCTAGTTCATGGATTCCTAAATATTTGTAAGTTTGGCTTTGGTCTAATTCTTTTATTTCATTGACTTCATCTAGTGTGATGCTGCTACTCTTAACTAGATTTCCTCTTTTCAGGGTTACTTTGGCGCATTTTTCTAATCCAAATTTCATATCTATTTCTTTGGTAAATCCATGAACTGTCTTTAGTAGTGTTTCAAGCTGTTTGTCATTTGTAACGTACAGTTTTAAGTCATCCATGTATAAAAGGTGGCTGATCGTTTTGCCGTAACATTTGTATCCGCATCCAGTTCTATTTAGCATATCAGACAGGGATGTCAGTGCCAAGCAGAAAAGGAGTGGAGAGCGCTCGTCACCCTGGAATATTCCACTTCTAATGGGGATGGCTTTGGTTTTCACGAGTCCCTCTTTTGTTTGGAGCTGTAGCACTGTCTGCCATTTATTCATAGAGTGTCCTATGTATTTTATAATAGTTGGTGCTACCTTGTTAATGGCTAGTATTTCGAGGAACTACGTGTAGGGAATGCTATCAAACGCCTTTCAGTAGTCGATCCAGGCCATACTGAGGCCTTTCTTCTTTCTGCGGCTGTCTTCAGTTATGGCTTATTGATTATTAGTTGATCTTTACAGCCATATGAGCCCTTGCAGCATCCTTTCTGCTCTTCTGGGAACAGTTTGTTTTCGTCCAGGTGCTTGTTCAGCCTTTGCGATATCACTGCAGTAAATGCCTTGAACATAGTAGGGAGGCAGGTTATTGGTCTGTAGTTTTCTGGTTTTGCTGTTTCATCGGATTTGGGAATTAAGATGGTTTTCCCCTTCGTGAGCCATTCAGGCATTGTCTCTGGCACTGCCAGTATGTTGTTAAAGTTTTTAGCCAGCTTTTTGTGCATTCCTGTCAGATATTTCAACCAGAAGTTTGGAATCTTGTCGTGCCCAGGTGCCTTCCAGTTGCTTAGTCTTTGCAGTGCCTGGGTGACCTCTTCAGTTGTTAAGGGGGTCCAAAGTTGTTCAGATGCCGAGTTTGTTATTTTGATACTTCTTTTTTTTGGTTGTTCGTTCGCCGACCATATTTCTCTCCAGAATTCTTCCAATTCTTCTGCCGTTGGTGCTGCAGTGACTTCTATTTTATTTTTGCCCAGTTCTTGGTAGAACTTTTTGGGGTTGGAGTTGAACTTCTTGTTTTGTTCAAAGAAGCGTTGGCGTTTCTCGTACCGGCGGATCCTTTGTGCTTTGGCAAGGATATCTTGCTTCAGCTTTTCTTTTATCTCAGGCAAGTCTTTCTCTGTGATGTTATATTTGCGGAGTATTTTTGTTTTCTTTTTGTTGTCCAGTAGCGTTGATTGTTTGCTGATTTCATTAAGAATCGACAGATCCTTTCTAATTTTTTTTATTTTGTTTTGGATGTTATTTATCCACAGGGTTTGTTTGGGTGGTGGTACTCCTGTTTGGGCGGGTTTGATTGAGTATCCAGCTTCTTTTGTGGCTGCAGTGGCTGCTGCGTATATTAAGTTATTTAGCTCAGTGATATCACTTTTTTTTGTTTCAGTGGCTATTAGTTCCGTGACGGTTAGGTTTATGCTGTTTATAATTGGTGTTGTTATTTCGTCTATTTTGATTCTTGGGAGGTATGGTCGGTGGTCCATTTTGAGCTCTGTCTTTTTCAGTTCTTTGATTATTTTTTTTTATATTATCATAATCATTAGGCTCCCCTTCGTTGTTTACATCTTGTTGTTGGGAATGTTGCGTTTGTCTTCGTGTTTTACAGTTTCAGTGGTTTATTATTGGGCATTGTTGTGTGGCTTCTATCTACATTTTCCTGGTGTATTTTTTCTTTTAGATGTTCTATTTCTATTTCAGATATTTTTTTTGTGTTGAGAATGTATCTCGTACGTTAGCTAATTTATTAGGGTTCATTGCTGTATCCAAGTCTATATCTCTATTATTTTCCTTCCATATTTTATATGTATGTGTTGTTGTATTTTCATTTTTTGGGTAGAGCACTGCTGTGAAGATATGCGTGTAAGATAGAAATGTATTCCTCACGTGTCCATTTACGTCTTTTGGGTTTTATTTGCGGGACATGAGGTACAACGTCCGGCCCATTATTTTGACGGTCGTCATTTTCGTAGTAGGGTACCGGTCCGTTTATTTCTGTTGTCACATTATTTCGCACGCGTAGTTTTTCGTACATTTTTTGTTGTAAGTTTAATGTACGTACCGCTCGATTGTTATTCTTGGGTTGAATAATATCGGTGGCATTTAATTTCTTCGTAGTTCCTTGTACATGGTGTTTGGGGTCGGGGATGATCGTGATGTTCCACGCATGTTTACATGTGTTGTGTTAGAGGTGGAGGATATCGAGTCAAAATACATCATTTCGTTTCGAAAATAGTAATAAATTTCAATTAGTATTACTTACTCGGATACAGTCCAATTCTTTGTTAGTAAATCTTTGGCTCCATAGGATGTCCTTGTTTCGATGTTTGTGGATAGATTTCGGAGCTCTGTATTTTCCTTCTTACATCTTAAACGTCCCCCGGTGTTCTCCTCTTACATCTTAAACGTCCCCCGGTGTTCTCTCTTAAACGTCCCCCGGTGTTCTCTCTTAAACGTCCCCCGGTGTTCTCTATTATTATTATTATTATTATTATTATTATTATTATTATTATTATTATTATTATTTTTGCCTTTGCAGAGCTTCTAATGCTGGGAATGTACTAAGGTGTCAGCTGTTCACTACCAGTGAACTAAGGTATCACCCCTTATGTTTCGAGCACCATCCGGAGTATTCGAGCGGTTCTAAGCAGTGCTGTTTCTGCAAGTGCTCCACCCTTATTGCAGCCCCTATTTGTTCCATGTACTTCTCAAGATTTTTACTCACTGTACCCAGGGCTCCGACAATTACTGGTACTACTGCCACTTTTTTCATCGACGACAACTATATCTATGATCCAGCATAGTTTGCCTTCTTTCTCAATTAACACTATGTCTGGTTTCCTATTTTCTATCTCGTGTTTGCTCCTCCACTTCCAAAATATCTATTATTCGCAGCTGTGAAGCAGTGCTTTGGAGACACTACAGATATGAAATATCAGAGATAATGAATAACAAAGGACCGCAGCAGCAACTGATTGTTTGTCCATCTGAAGATGTGTAAACCTTATTCCACAATGTGAAATAAGTTGTCCTGAAGGACAAAACGCACAGCACAGTCCAAGAATTGAACATATATTATAATGATGAAGCGTGTACACTAACCACTACAGAACACGCGCAGTAGTTAGATAACAAATAGATATAAGAATGTGGAAATTGCCTTAAAATAAGAAGGTAACCATATAAAGTTATTCAAGGTCCCTGATAGGCAACTCTACATTATCCTAACAAACAATGAACGCAAGTGCTTCACCCAGCTCTTGCGGTCAACCTACGACCAATTCTATAATCTTAACCCATTTTCTATACAAATTTTTCAACTTAACTTTTCAAAGAATTTATTGAAGCACAACGGCGGTGTCATTACATCTATCTATTCAAGCGAACATTGAATATGTTGTTGAGGGCTTGTCCAGGATATGGGAGGGGTGTAGTTATGTCTTTAAACCTTACAAACCTATACATAACACAACTCCCTTCACCAAAGAAAAAAGGAGGAATACTAACCACTCTTCTCTACTATTGTAAGGCTATGGTATTTGATTTGTACGGTTGACTCTCCTCATAGTAGCGGAGTCTTGGAACCAAGTAAGAAATAAACTATGTGTTAGAATTAATCCTAAAATACACTAAAAATTATCCTCCGATCACGAAAAACATGTAAGACAAATTATCTTTGTTTTTCGTTTAGATTGCAATATTTTTAAATTGTCTTCTAGAAAAAGACGTGAAAGTATCTGATGATATATCTTACTCCACTGACTATAACATCGCTGGGAATACAGGTTCAAACTTTTAATATTGGCGATTTTGAAACGTAAATATTTTTTCTGAATCTATTATTTTCAGGTATTTATTTATTTACATATTTTCAATAGTGTTATATTTTCAATTAAAAGACACAATGTATGATGTCAATTAATTAGTAGTCAGATAATTTTCAAAATATAACATATGTGATGCACAGAGACACATACACATAGCGATATACATATGTGTATGTATACACACACACACACAGAATAATAATCTTACGTTACTATTACAAAACATATGTCAACATATAATGTCAACATATAATTCTGATGGTGACAAGTGATATGTAATAAAAAGTTTCGTATCGAATTTTGTTCATGTAATTACATATGAATATACATACATGCATACATTTATATATGCATGCATACATACATGCATACATACCTTCATACGTAGGCAAAAACACATGAGTCTGTGTGTTCATATATGTGTGTGTTTTGGTTGTGTTTATGTCAGTCTCTATCTATGAGTGTATGTGCAAAATATGTGTGTGTGCGTGTGTGTGGACGCGAATATTTACATTTACGCCCACACACACATACACGCACGTATATTATATTCGTAAAATTAATATATTGAAATATTAATTAATCAAGAACTTTTTTTACTTTCTTATCTTTGTGTCGAGCACCGTCGTATAAAAAACACAGACATTAACTAACACCTAATTATGTTGTAGAGAGAATCATAATTTGGCATGCGTGATACCATATGATTAATTATTTCCGCTATCAAATGTTACACACACACACACAGATATATATGTATATTTGTATATATTTAATCAATATAGGGTGGCAAGGAAAATTTTGTAGAATTTTATTGCCACCAGCGGCCCAGCGGGAAAAAAATTAAATAGTCATAGACCATTTTTAAGTTCAACATTAACAATTGAGGAACGGCCATAATAGGCCATTCACCCACTAGAAATAACAGCCAAAGCTTCTACCGCAAATAAAGATTAATTCCGTAAACAGGAGAAAATTAAAAAACATTTACCCTGGCTGTTATTTCTAGTGGGTGAATGGCCTATTATGGCCGTTCCTTAATTGTAATTATATTTGTATATATATATGTATATCCACATACACACTTTCATATAATGTATATATATATATAAATGCAAGCATCCATATTTGTAACAGATGTGTGAATATATATACACACAGACACATACACACACACACAGACACATACACACGCACACACACACACATACAATTTATACATATAATGGAGTGTTTGGTAATTCTAGAGAGAAAACTCTCCTGTCACATTACGGGTAGATACTTCGGAGGATCATGTTAGATCATCTCGTTAAGAATGTGTGTCCATATGTGACTCCTAAAGAACAGTGTGGTTTCAGGCCTGAGCGAGGAACATTGGACCTGATATTTTCTGTGAGGCAGATTCAAGTGAAATGCTTAGATGAACAAATGCCACTATACCAGGTCATCATTAACAAAGGCATTTGACACGGTAAACAGGGAGGCACTGTGGATTGTTTTGTGCAATTTTGGTTGTCCAACATATTTTGTGAGCATCTTTAAGGCACTACGTAGAAACATGAAAGGTCAAAGAGTCTTTAATGGTGAGCTATCTCACGAATTTTCGGTGGAAAACAGTGTCAAAACGGGAGATATTCTTGCCCCTACACTTTTCTCTGTTTTGCTGCAATGCTTTGGTATGCGTTCAAGGATTACAACAGAGGAATTGGAATTAGATTTCGGACATCTAGGGGTATTTTTAATCTGACCCAGTTTAACTTTCATAGTACTTGTTAGAGAATTACTTTATGCCGATGATACTGATTTGTTGGTACGCTCAGATGGGAACGTGCAACATTTAAAGGGGAGATTTTCCGCTACACGTGTACATTTCAGATACATAATTAGTCTTGGGAAAAGCAAAGTATTGTTTACTCCCGCGCCAGGACAAACATATTCTGAACCAAACATTTTTGTGAATGGAGCAAGGTTAGCAGTCATTGACACCATTGTCTACCTTGGGAACACACTGTCAAGAGGTGGTGGTCATGATATTATCGAATAGAGAAGGGAAGTGTTGCATCTGGAAAGTTCGAAAAGCGAGTATGGGCGGATAGAGGTATTTCTCAGCGGACAAAAATCAGTATCTATAAAGCATGTATATTGACAGCATTTCTTTATTCAAGTGAGACATGGACCCCTTACAAGCGTCATATAAAAATGCTGGAGAGATTTCTTTAAAAGCGCATCAGATGTATCTTGGTAGTCAAGTGTTATTTTGGCTCAAATGAGATGGACTAGACATGTTAATAGAATGAAAGGTGAGCGATTGCCTAAGCGTCATTTTTATGGTGGGCTCAACTCTGGTAAGCGACTACAACATAAGCCGAGGAAAGGGTATAAAGACTGTGTGAAAGAAAACCTAAAGAAACTAGATAATGAACAAAAGTGATTGGGAAAATCGATGTTCTAGATCAGAACAAGTGGAGAGGTGCTGTTAAGATTGGTTGCAATGCCTGGGAGGAAAAGCTGATTCAGCACTCTGAGCTTAAAAGGGCCTCTCGCAAAGGAACAATTGGAATTGTAATCAACAGTGAACATTGGATGTGTATTATATGTGATCGTGTTGTGAAAAGCAGGATACGTGAATCATATGAAGTCACATGAAAATCGAAATGCCCAGAAAGGTAATGATCTTGGATACCAACCGCCTCTCACGACTTGTGTCATATGCCAAAAAGATTGTAAGACAATATCTGAACTTAAAAAAACATATGCTAGTTCAAAAACATTCATTCAGAAGGGTAAAGATATAGAAGAAACTTAAATATAGGATGTCTAGTAAGTAGCTTGTTTACCAGCCACATGGTTCCAGGTTCAGTCCCACTACGTTGTACCTTGGGCAAGTTTCTTTTACTATAGCCTCGGGCCGACTAAACACTTGTGAGTGGATTTGGTAGACGGAAACTAAAAGAAGCCCGTCGTATATATATATATATATATATATATATATATGTGTGTGTGTGTGTGTGTGTGTGTGTGTGTGTGTGTGTTTGTTTGTGTCTTTGTTCATCCCACCAACATCGCTTGAAAACCGATGCTTGTGTGTTTCGTCCCCGTAATTTAGCGCTTCGGCAAAAGACCGATAGCTAACAAAGAATAAGGCCAGGAGTCGATTTGTTCGACTAAAGGCGGTGCTCCATCATGGCCGCAGTCAAATGACTGGAACAAGTAAAAGAATAAAAGAATCTGTCATTTGTGTTTTAAACCTTGTCAGCTGGTCTTAAAAGTCATCTAAGGGCTCATCAACAGAGAGATTGTGCTCTGTGATGAGGTGTGGTGTGTGTGTTGATGGGACGGCTATCATCTGTCAAGATGAAGCAATCATCATATATATATATATATATATATATATAATTTAAACACATAAGAGATGGCCATAATAGGACATCTGACTCACTAGAAAGAGCAGTTAAACTCCAAACCACTAATAGTTGTAATTCTGAAATGGAAAGAGAAATAAAAACGTTTACCCTATCTTTTCTGGACTATGCATAGTTTCGGCAATCTTTTGTAAATAAAATAAAATTATTTTAATTTACGATTAGCGTTGCCATCTTCAGCAGAAAGCGAAGGCTAGTATATAGGCACGAGGCGATGAGGACCTATATATATATTTACATATATATGTGTATGTGCCTGTATACATACATACATACATACATACATACATACATACATACATACATAACACATACATAGATACATACATACATACATACATACATACATACATACATGCATACATAGATATATACATACCTACATACTCATACAATATATGTCATTGTTGCCAAGCTGTATCGGCCTTTGCCTTTCTGAAGAGGGAAGGCTTGAGTGACTGCTGGTCTTTCATAAAGAACCTTGTCCTCTTTACCCTAGATGTATGTGTTTGCGCGCGAGTGCGTGTGTATAAAGAATATCTCTTACAATATGTCTGCCACGTTCTCGTCACCGAATCGAAAAATCTAACATTTACCAGAAAAACAAATCAGTTCATAGATGTGAGGAGCTTAAAATTCTCCGTTTTGTCATTTAAATCTACCCTTTCGACCAAGTTGATCTTCTATACCATTTTCCTTCTCTACGATTCTCTTATCTCTGCCTCTTCTTCCACCTCTATCCAAATCGTTTTGAATGCATTTTGCATTCATTATTAATGGGAACTGAGCACGCTTCTCTGAATCCTTAACTTAGAAGTTCGTCTGAACGAACCAGGCATACGGCAAAATTTATGAGCAACTCTCCTTATTTCTAAACAGGCAGGCAGACAGACAGAGTGATAGATAGACAAGCAGACAGAGAGGCAACAAGACAGACAGACAAACAGATAGATAGATAGATTGATAGATAGATAGATAGATAGATAGATAGATAGATAGATAGATAGATAGATAGATAGATAGATAGATAGATAGACATATAGATAGATAGATAGATAGATAGATAGATAGATAGATAGATAGATAGATAGATAGATAGATAGATAGATAGATAGATAGATAGATAGATAGATAGATAGATAGATAGATAGATAATGTGCGTTTGTGTAAGTGTAAAGCGTGGTGTATTATGACGTAGAAGAATCCTTATTTCAAACTATTCAAAGCTTGATATAATTAGTGCATGTTCGATATTTACTTACTGATGTGAAGTAGTAGTAGTAGTAGTAGTAGAAGCGGGAGGAGGAGGAGGACTGCATTTTTCTCTCATATTGTAAGCTAAATCATATGAGTTGTGCAAAATCTTGCAAACTATTCTGAATGCATGTACGTATGTGTGTGTGTGTGTGTGTGTGTTATATGCATACGGCCACACACGCACATGAAAAGATAGGGAGAATCGTCGATAAATACGCGGGTATATGGTAAAATTAAGGGAGAGATTGAAAGTAAATGTTCTGTTATAAAGGAAACCACCTGGATGGCTTCCATAACCTGGTAATAGATTGGATTTCTGCCAGTTGCTTAAAACCTTTTGGTGGGATTACAAAGATGGGAGGAGGTAAAGTCATCCAAGAAGAGACTATGGAAATCACTAACATGATACACGAATCTCTGTGTATGTATGTATGTATGTATGTATGTATGTATGTATGCATGTATGTATGTATGTATGTATGTATGTATGTATGTATGTATGTGTGTGTGTGTGTGTGTGTGTGTGTGTGTGTGTGTGTGTATGTATGTATGTATGTATGTATGTATGTATGTGTATGTATGTATCCACACACATTGTATAAAATTTATAAATAGTAACGGTTTGCAACAATGACGTCCGTGTGTTAATGAAAAGAATGGGGAGACATAGCTTTTTGTTGCTTTTAATACATGTAAGAGTAATCATGAATTGGCAAAAATCCGTTTATTTGCTAGAGAAAGTGGGATGCGTTGCCTTACGTTTTCTTGAATGCAATCGTAAAGCTACAAGAACAAATTTCGGAAGCGAAGTAAAATAAATGTGCACCGTACCGAAGACTAACGCTTCTGATCAATCACTGTTGTGGATTACTTTGACTGACTTTCAGGGCAAAGCCTGTTGATATGTAACAAGACACAGATTTATAAATGGAAGTAGAAGGAAGAGTTTTTGTTTATACTTTATTTTATTGTAGTCAATTTGAAAAGTTATAATCAGTGAATATGATCCTTGTGTATTACTGGTACCTATTTTATTGGTCCTCACTGAAAGGAAAACCTAAAACATGGAACCATTTATTCCACCAATCACGTTCAAATCAACCAGAACAGATAAGGTATGAATAGATAGTTGGTTGTTTGGATTTTCGCTATTCTGCCAGACATCTGATTCCTATAAACAGTAGTTCGTATTCTTGCGAGACTCATCTATTCGGCTGTGGAGTAGTTTCGACTAAGGAGACACACAACGAGATCGAAACTCTCTAGTCCACTTCCATCAGGGAAGTGGGATATCATGTATATTATGAACGACTATCAATTAAAGGGAGGAGGCGTTCTCTGGTGACAACAAACAACAGCGTTGGAATCTGCTAGAATGTAGAGAAATTCATTTTTATATCTAATTTACAGTTTATATTAAGCTTAGTTCGTTTTGTTTATTGCAAATGCTGGTTTTAGATAAATTTTAGATGGTGGGTTAGATGATGCATAATTCAAAACCTTTTTCCCGTATTTATTTACGTGTCTACAATTTTTGAGTTCGATTTCTGCGTGGTTGCATTCTTTTACGATGTGACATAAATTTGGAATATGAAAAGAAGTGACGCCGTGTCTGCATAATGTAGTGTCTAGAATCCAAGGCTACAGCATGCACTGACTACTGATCAGCTACCGTGGACCAAGGGTCTAGGGTCACAATGCTACAGCATGCATGTTCTGGTTTGCTGTCGATAAATGAATACAATAGACAGCAGTGTACTGCTTTGTGCATAACCGTATTTCTCCATGAATATAGCCATGACTGTACTCGCTAATTCTTTACGCAAATAAAGATTTGCATCCTTTCTACTTGAGCCATTTCTACGCCGATTGTTTGATTGGATTTGTATAGGATGAAATATTTGTTCGTTTAATACGAAGTCCTGAAATATGAAGCAATGTGTCCGAAGTATGAAATAAACTGAATATGGCGTCTACATTCGCTTTCCAATGAATTACATGCTTAGATGTGTCCGGTTCCATGGATTGGGAATTTGTTGCCTTTGAAAGACCGCCATTTATATTATTGTGGATTTTATATCTTATGCATTGAGATGTATTTTAATGTTCGTTTTGAGAAGCGCATGTGCGTGTTTAGGTAGGTACTTTTAAGCATTTCACATTCGTACGACGCATAACATTTCCATGTTTGTATAGCTTATGGATGGGATAGCTTCATAGATTCGTGTCTATTTACCTATCGATGCAATACAAACACAAAGATAAACACACACATATATATGAGTGGTGTGTCCGTATATATCTGAGTGTATCTGTATAAGTATTATATAATTATGCGCTGTTTCTAAAAGTACTTCAACCTTGTTTTTAGGAGAACATGCTTACATCATAAATTTATTTCCCGTCACGCGCTTTCGTTGGAAATTGACAGCTTTCATCCCAGTGTTTTCATCAGAAATGTATTTATTGTTTGATAACAATAAATACTTATATCAACAAACGTAGAAATGCTTCTAACAAAGTGATATTCGTGTCTGTTTTATTATGGTTTCTATATCGAATGAGAGGAAAGTAATATATATTTACTGGGATTTAAACTCAGCTCTTGATATCATGTAACTTAATACCTTAAAGGCTTTAGTCTAAGAGGCCGCAAGTTCTTTCTCGTCCGCTGTTTTCGTAACAGCCAATGTTTCCATATAAAGACACAAAGTGGGGGAAACGACGTCTGGTTATTCACTTGAATGGTATACATTTTATCGGATCCGAGTAACATGGAGAGAAAACTTGTCAACTGCAGAGAACTGAAGCCAGAAAGTATAAGCGTGGGATAATTTGGGCCAAATTGGGGATGATCATGTGAAGTGTGTTGTGTAAATAACAGGCTATTATTTTTAACAACGTAACTAGCCTTCTGGAAGCACGCAAAATTGTTTCGATATTGGTTGATACTGCCGAAATATAGCAGTAAAATGACATGTGAAATAATGAAATAAAACAGTCTTTAGTAAAATGATATCGTGGACCAAGGTAATGTAAACTAATATAAGATACATAATTCCACACACATGAAATACATCCGATATATTTTCAACTTGTCCTCCATTAGGAGTTTTTTAAAGACCAGCTCCAATCCAATCAAATAAGCATTGCTAAATAAATTTGAACATTATTGCAGTTTTCTCTGTTTGAGTTATTCTTTTCAGATAATTTGAAACTACTTCCCCCTCTTTGTTTCGACAAACTGTGTGGTTAATCTTAGTTGATTGCTAGTTTCTCATCCAACTCAATATATTGACATATGTGGGACATTACCATAGCCATAATTAGTATAAACTCCTCTTCCTTTCTCACTTCCTCATCATACTTGCTTCTTTCTGTGTATCTCTATCTTTCTCTCCTCTCGCTATACCCACTACATGATACTCACCATTTTCTTCTACGTATATCCCACCATCTATTTGTGGATATCTCCATCTTACTTATTAAGACTCTTCGACTCTTTCTGTCCTTTTTCACTCCACCTCTCTGTCTCTCTCTCTCTCTCTCTCTCTCTCTCTCTCTATATATATATATATATATATATATATAATATATATATATATTATATATATATATATATATATATATGCATTTATATATACATATGTGTGTGTGTGTGTGTGTAAATATATATAAATGTGCGCATTCATATGTCTCCACACATGCGCGCACGCACTCACAACACCGGAAGCGATGGGTGAGCTGTATTGATATTCCTTTGATAAAGAACAAAAACGAAATAAATGATAATTGCCTTTCTGAGATTTGAATAAATCTTCGTTTTATGCCGAGAACTAAGTGATTTTATAGATACTCTTTTCCGTAGAGTAGTTTTAAAGTATTTGCAATTACTAACAGTAACAATAAAACCAAAGCACTTTGAACAAATTTTATTAGCTTAAACTGATGCGCAGTTTTTCAGGTAAGTGACAATGGCATGTAGTTCAGATAACATTTCTGATTACTAAACAGTAGCGCAGGGGATTAGGGTGAGGATGGGGTGTCCTCTGTATACTCACACTAACAAATAAGCTAATGGCTCTATATGGAGGAGAGCCAGTGATTACATTGTCTTAGAAGCTATGCTTGATGAAACGAAAATTACGAGCAATTAATCTCTAATAAATACGACATTCAAGTTAAGGAGATAAAAATAGATCGACAGATACAGATAGAAACGTAGAGAGATATAGAGACTGATTAGTAGATATTATGTACAGAGGTAGATAGTTAAAATAGAGAGAGTTCTGTATATATATATATATATACATATATATATATATATATATATATATATATATATATATATATATATATATATATATATATATATATATATATATATATATATATATGTGTGGTGTGTGTATATATATATATATACAAACACGAAGCATGGATTTCATGATGAAAATAGAAGACCTTTGATATCAATTACCTTGTGCTTCTTTTTCTTACTATATGTGTGTGTGTGCGTGCGTGCATGTGTGTGTGTGTGCACGCATTCGTGCGTGTTATTTATTGAGCCGCGAAATTTTCAAAAATTTGTGACACCGTGTTTCTCGTTGCCAAAACATTGATAGTAAAACAGGAGTAATGGTGTGGAAATGTTCCCGCTTCCAATAAAATATATCAGACTACTTCAAGTACGGAGTACCCTTCCCTCCACCTTCTTGCTCATACGTACGCACCAATATATGTACAAGCATAAGCACCCATCTATAGACGCATACACGCATTCACATAAATGCACACACAAACAGGATTATTTCTACTGGGTTTATGGATTGGACATCGA
>NC_043015.1:26366379-26368879 GCF_006345805.1 Octopus sinensis
ACAAACAAGTAAACAACAGGCATTTCTCTCTCAATCGAAATCCATGATTTTGTGTGGGTTGAAAATTTGACGGGAAGTAAGATGGACTGATAGGAGTGGAGAGAGAAAGAAAAAAGGGAAGAGAATGAGAGAGTAATGAAGAAGTGGGTGTATTAGGGTGAGTAAGACGAAGACTAAAAAAGCGAGATTCTGCATAGTAGCAAGCGATGATATAAATAAGTAAAATTTAAAATTCTCATTTATTCTGATGACAAAGAGAGGAAATAAAGACAACTTTATCATGACAGTTCATTTTAAGGTAAAAACAAACATCGAAGAATTTAATAAAATTCAAAAACAAAATATTATATCTTGTTTATATCACATATATACCAGAAACACATGAAAACAAATACATTTAAGTACTCGTAAGGTTACACGCGTCTGTATGCGTGTATGTAAGTGTACATATAAGCATACATTTATATGTGTGCGTTAATCTATGTCACCCTGTGCATATATATATATATATATATATATATATATATAAGTGTGTGTGTTTGTGTGTGTGAATTAATATAAATATATATATATATATAATTATATACGTGTATGTTTTTGTTGCTATACATTAATAGAAATACATTTATGAAGATACATATGAATATATACACGTAACTATATATATATGTATGTATGTATGTATGTATGTATGTATGTATGTATGTATATATATGTATATATATATATGTATATATATAAATATATATATGTATGTATGTAAGTATATATGTCTCTGGCTCTGTATGAATGTATGTAATTTATATATGTACACACAAACACAATCACATAGATAAATAGATACACAGACAGAGGAAGTCAGACAGACAGAGAGACAGACATACACATACACACACACACACACACAGAATCAGTGAGTAAATTAACGTATTTCTATTTGGGAGTTAGTAATAGTGCGTGGAGTCATATTGAAATGTTTCTCCCGGCGGGAGATAACGATATTGATTCAACTTAAGCGTCAATATGATTGACGTTGGTCGAGATGGTATCGTCACCGACATCAGCTTCCTCCGCTTCCTCTTCCTCCTCATTATTATTATCATCATCATCATCATTATCGTCGTTGTCGTCGTCGTCATCATCATTACCATCGTCGTCCTTATCATCACAGTCATCATTAACGTCATCGTCATCATCCTCAACCTCATCTTAAATAAAAACATCAATTCCATCCTTATTAGCGTTTCCATTTCCATTATTACCGTCTTCATCGTTTTCATCTTATTCATCATCGCCTTCCTTATCCTCAGCATTCTCCGCTTGCTCTTCATCATAGTTGTCATCATACTATTTTCCTCGCAATAGTCATCTTTTCCCGCTCCTTTCCTGCTCCTTCCTCACATCCTCTCTATAATAGTCGGCCAGCGATAACGGGATCGCTATTTATACCAGCATCAGTGTCAGTCTCATCGACGCAATGGCTTCAACTGCATTTTTCAATCATGCTCATCAGCATCGATGCCATCGCCACACTGTGGCAATTGTTGTCCAAATTTGCAAAGTCTTTCATCCTCCTCCTCCTCCTCCTCCTCATCATCATCATCATCATCGTCATCATCATCATCATCGTCGTCGTCGTCGCTGTCGTCGTCATCGTCATCGTCGTCATCATCATCATCATCGTCGTGATCATCATCATCATCGTGATCATCATCATCGTCATCATCGTCATCGTCATCGTCATCAGCATCATCATCATCGTCGTCGTCGTCATCATCATCATCGTAATCATCATCGTCATCATCATCATCATCGTCGTCATCGTCATCGTCATCATCATCATCATCGAAATCGTTACAGCCCCAGAAAATGGCAAACACAGATCAGTAAGCGATGGCCATTAACTTGATGTCGAATATAATTTGAAAGAACAACACCGTTTTCGGTTATCATAACAATTATTTTCACGTTTAGAATCATCTTGGTTGTCGTTGATATCATGACCATCACCATCATCCTCACCACCATTACCAACAACACTATCATCACCAACATCACCATCATCATCATCATCACAATTAATATGTAGTCACCCTGAAGATTGAGAAGAAAAACAAAATAAATAAGAAAATAAAAAAGAAATTTCAATGAGAAGTATGGCGTCAGCAAGTTAATAAATTTTGTGCAAAAAATATAATGAATATTTAACCACAAGTCTGTATATACACATGCGTATGCCAATACACACATACACACATACGTTACATATAGAAGCAATACGCAGAAACATATAATATACATGCATACATATATATATATCCATATATATATATATATGTATATGTATATATATATATATATATATATATATATATACTTTATTTAAAGCAGCAAAACCTGTTACAATGATGACGACGACAGCAAGGATGAAGATGTAGAAAGCGAACATGATGACGATGATGATGATGACGATGACGATGACGACGACGACGATGATGAT
>NC_043015.1:26373879-26378879 GCF_006345805.1 Octopus sinensis
ACGGATATGAGTAAGTATCTCATTTATTTCTTTTGCCACATGTATCACTGACGAAGAGGGGGCTCTTAGTAGCTAACTCTGAAATCGGTCCGATATGGTAATAATGGAATTTTTTAGAAATTTCTGTCGACCTTTTTTCGAGTAGCGTGCGTATTGTGAAAATATTATATGGTTAATGGACAATATGTCCAATTTTTCGGCATATTTGGCATTAGAATTCTTTTCCTTTGCCCTCATTTATGAAGTATATATATATATATATATATAATATATATATATATATATATTATATATATATATATATTATATATATATATTTAAACATAATAAAATAGGGTAATAATAAATTATTATTACCAGTAGCCTAGCACAAAAAAACGAATTAGTCATTAGACTATATATTATTCATATAGAAATACAATAAGAGGCTTCCAAATAGGAAAGCGTTGTGCTAGAAAGGACAGTAGAAATCTCAAGACCACAAAAAGGATAAATTCACGAAAGGAACGAAAATTAAAAACGTTTACCATCTCAACTATTTCCCAGACCGACGGTTTTTAACTATTTCCAGCAAAAAAAGTATTTGCTGAAGGCCAGTTTTCTTCAGTGGGACAGCCATTAGATTTCAGACGTACAGACCGCCAGATCCACATGTAGAACTAACGGTTTTTAAATCCTAACTTTTCAAACCACTGCGCAGACGCAGATTATACCCGGCGACAGAGAGGATGCCGGTAAATATTTCGAACAAATTTATCAAACAATATTTAAACATAATAAAATAGGGTTTGGAAGCCTCTTATTGAATTTATATATATATATATATATATATATATACACACACACATATTTGTGTGTGCCTTTGTGTCTGTATTTTCTCTACTGCCAACATCGTTTGACAGCCGATGTTAGTGTGTTTACGTCCCTGCAATTCAATGGTTCATAGAAGTGCTAAGCTTACAAAAAGTAAGACCTGGAGTCGATTTTCTCAACTAAAACTTATGCGGCAGCATGGCTGCAGTCAAATGGCTTTAACAAATAAAAGAATAAAACAATTATATGTGTGTGTGTTTGTGTGTGTGTGTGTATGTGTGTGTGTGTGTGTGTGTGTGTGTGTGTATGGTGGTGGTCTACGCCTTATGCACAGTTTGACCACCTGCTGTTCCTACACCACAGGACCATCATAACATGTGATGTGGCTTTTTAAACCAAACTTCTGAAAAGACACCCACATAGATTGCACATCCGATATGGACGACTAAGAGCTGCAGGTAAGTTCTGATCTTTGTGGATCTTATAAGGTCTTTTGAGGCCTCCGTTAGATTTTCAAACCTTCTGGCATACACTGCATTCAAAGGTGTGCACAGACATATAGGCTGAAGAGTTGGTGGAGTTTTGTTTTCCAGGGTTTGCAGATGAAATTTGAGCCCAGCATGGTCTGTCACAGACTGTGCACACAAAAAGTTCATTGTCCTTCACCTTCTCGATCGTAACATCGGTGACTAAACTGGCAATCCCACCAGGCTTGCTTTGTGAGGAGGGTGTTGTTGGACACCTTGCGGGATATATATATATGTATGTATGTATGTATGTATGTATGTATGTATGTATGTATGTATGCTTGTATATTTAGGCGCAAGTATGGCTCTGTTTAAGCAGATTGCTTCCCAACCCCATGATTCCGGTTTCAGTCCCACTGCGTGGCAGTTTGGGAGACTGTCTTCTGCTATAGCCTCGGGCCGACTAAAGACGGGACTCGGTTTCTAGAGAGAAACTGAAAGAATCCAATCGTATAGACTTGTGTCTGTGTATGTGTGTGTGCATGTGTCTGTGTTTGTGTTTGTATGTGTGTGTGTGCCTGTGTTTGTGTGTGTGTGTGCATGTGTGTGTGTGTTCTTCTCCCACCAGCACTTGACAATCAGTGTTGGTGTGTTTACTGTCCGTGTAGCCTACGGTTGGCAAAAGACACCTATAGGATAAGTATGAATTTTGAAAATATAGTGATGGGATCGCCTCATCCGATTAAAAATACTTGAAAGTGGCGCTCCAGCATGGCTGCAGCTTAATTACTGAAACGCACATACACATACACACGCACACACACGCGCACACGCACACAAACACACACACACACACATACACATAGGAGTAGATAGATAGAAAGACAGAGAGAGATGGAATGCCCAAACTATTTTACAGATTGCAGTCGCCGAGTTTATAAGTGAGAAGTTGCATTTACGGAGAAAGTGGAGTCGAATAAAAACCGAATGCGTTTGGTCATTGTTGGGAGACCAGGGAGAAATGATAACTAAAACACTTTAAAATGAAGACCTTTCATTATTTATAAAGGAAGGCATTAGACAGTTGAAGGCATATTATTGGAATAACTGGAAGAATTCAGGCAAAATGTCATTGCTATTAGATGATCTCAGAGACCAACATTGACAAGTGATTAAACAATAACAGCAACAACAGCAATACTGCATGCAGGAATGCTTATGCCGAGTTACATATGAAACTGCACCTTAGTGATTTAATAAACAAAGTATTTTAAGTGCATCTAGAGAAAACCTCATACACAAAACTCCGTTTATCTGGATGGCATTGAAACTAATTTCTGAAGATAAATTTTGCCTTCTGTTTATTTCTGAATTATCAAAATATTATATTACTTTTCTACTGCAATTATTATTTATTATCCATTTATTTAGTATTTCATTGCCGTTTTGTCTTCTTTATTTACCACATGCAATAGAGTTACATATCACATATTCAATGAAGCAAATAAATACAGGAATACAATACAATATGTTGCAATATAAAATAGACAACTTACAATAATCTGTCTGTGTTGTAAAAGTAAGATGACGTAAATACACTGCTTGCTATTGATTTCTCATCACATAGAGTTTCGCCTACGTTTCCGTCTTGTATAAAACACAACGAAGAAATTTCAAAACTTAACTGTATGCCCCCATATATATGTCATTGTTAACACACAGGGGTTGGACAATATATTGGAAATGGTGTTTGACTGCCATTAGCAGTAATTACAGCTTGAATTCTACGAGTTACGGACTCGTACAAAGTTTGAATTGTTTCCAAATGAATTTTTGTCCATTCTTCAGCTAAAACAGTCTCCAGTTCTTGTAGTGGAGGATATCGACTTCTTACTTGTTTTTCTAAAAATGCACCATACTTGTTAAATAATATTGAGATCTGGGGCTGTGGTGGCCAGATTAAAATGTTCCTCATGTCATTCAGTAACAACTTTAGCTGTGTGAATTGGTTCATTATCACCCGGAAAGATTGCGTTTACTCACGGAAACAGTTCCACAACCATAAGATGAATTTGATCAGATAAAATGCTTAAATAGTCTTGACTATTAATCATGTCATGAAGAAAAACCAGTGGGCCAGCGGATTTCTAAGATATAACCCTCCCCCACGCACACACACACACACAGATTATCACAGATCCTTCTCCATGTTTAATAGTTGGAAGAAGGCAGTCTGGATCAAATCCTTCTTTTGGCTGTCTCTTCACGTATACTTGGCCGGTGGTCGGAAATAAGATAAAGGATGACTCGTCCGAGAAAATAACATTCTTCCACTGTTCTATGGATCAACTCTGTAGGTTATTACTCCACTCTAAACACTTTGCAACGTTTGTTTTTGAAAGTAGTGGTTTTCCGATTGCAGCCGTCCCGTGAAATCAAGCTTTGTGCAGTTCCTGGCGAATAGTTTTTGTGGAAACTGGGTTCTCAAGGTGGTCATTAAGCTCTCTGATCCTTTCTAACAATTCTCTTAAGAGTTTCACGGTCCCTATCTGATAGTTTTAAGGCTCTCTTCCGGAGTTTTTTCCCTCTTTCTCAAAAGCTGTCATTACTTTCGAGACAGTACTTCTTGATACACCAAAGATTTCGGCTATTTTCGTTACTCTAGCGCCTACCATACGAGCACCAACAATTTGACCTCTTTAAAAGTCCGATAGATCTCTCATTTAAATGAATTTTAATTACTTTTTTGTGATGATATCTGAAAAGAAACTGCAATTTTAGGAAAACATATTAAGCAACACTAATAATAAAACAAAAAACAAAAATAAACAAGCTTTTGACGTTTTTATAGATATATCAAAATCATGATGCTATGATGCAGGGTGTTTCCATTATTTTGTCCAACAAGTAACATTAATTAACTAACAAGAGATAAATATATTGAATACAAAAAAAAAAAATATTCGAAATATTCATTTTTAGATTTTTTTTTTTTTTTTGTAAATGGCTTCTCTGAATTATTTATTTTGTAAACATTCCATTTTAGTCTATAAGTGTACACACAGTTCTGTATTTTTCTGAATAATTCTTTCATAACCATTTCAACAAAGCATAGCTTTGTTGAACTGAAACCTGTTAATGTTTATCACCCCTGCTTGGTACAATTGTACCAAGCAGGGGTGATAAACATTAACAGGTTCAGTTCAACAAAGCTATGCTTTGTTGAAATGGTTATGAAAGAATAATATTTTACATTTATTAATACAATAATTTCTTTGTTGTATATTTATGTCCACGGATGTTTATTGTTTTTATTTCACGGCATAATATTGGCATATATGATGATTCTTGTAAGCCACGGTTACGTTTTCATACCTAAGACATATCTACCATTATTCAATAGTATAAAGCTTGAAATATATATATATATATATATATATATATATACATACACACTAACACCCTACCACCTCCACACGCATACATACAAACACACACGCACACACCCAAACTTGTTAAAGACTTGTCAAAGTCACTTCACTCCTACCCACCTCCTCTCTTTCTTGTTACCCTACCACCACTACCACACACATCCCGCACCCCACCACTCCCCACAAAGTCACTGGCCCCTATTCAAACACACAATTGCACATTCATACACGCCATTCTCACATATACAACCACGCACACGCTCTTTCAGTTGGGGTCACCGCCACTTTA
>NC_043015.1:26383879-26393408 GCF_006345805.1 Octopus sinensis
CGACCAACGGTCTCTACTATTACTGCTTATTTCTTTACTACCCACAAGGGGCTAAACATAGAGGGGACAAACAAGGACAGACAAACGGATTAAGTCGATTACATCGACCCCCAGTGCGTATCTGGTACTTAATTTATCGACCCCGAAAGGATGAAAGGCAAAGTCAACCTCGGCGGTGCCTTTCATCCTTTCGAGAACCTTATCTACATTCTCACATGCGCCGGTTGCCAACATAATTATGCTGGACAAACGAGCCTCCCTTTACGTAAAAGAGTAGCGGTCCATAAAGAACAAATAAATCTCCCAGAATACCGTCAAAATCCACTAAGTAGCCACATAGACTCGTGCGCTAAAGACAAAAATCCCAAATTTTACATATTCCCCTTCTACCAATGTAAAGTCGGAAACACTACACAAGAAAGAATTAACAAGGAGAATCTTTTTATTGAAAAATTCAAAACGCATCTTAATATGCAAACTCCTCGATGATCATACTTCTTTTTTCTACCTCATTTTTCATGGATGGACTAATGCAAATATATAAGGATATCATGCAGTTATCACTTCAAGCTAAAAATTATATTCTTTATTTATTATTATTATTATTATTATTATTATTATTATTATTATTATTATTATTATACATGACATAACAATCTGAAATGAAATTATAAATTGGTTTATGTAAATTTATATAATTAGAAAACAATTCTGATGAAACTTGACACACACATAGCCCAATGTCATAATTCAAAACTAACGCAGCGAAAATTTTGAAAAGTTCCCCCAGTTCTGAAAAAAATCGATAAATTCGACATGGGGTCCAGAATCAGAAACACAAACTGTCTAGGGGACGCAACTCCACCTTTTTTAACTAAAAAAAAATTTACCATAATTTTTTCCCATTTTTTTGCTATTTTTTGGCTATAACTCTCTAAAAATGCTTTATAGTTATTTCCCTTACAAACCTGAGCAACGCCGGGCGATACTGCTAGTGTATATATATATATACATACACATATGCATACAGATTATATATACACACATATGTACATACATACAGATATACATATGTATATTACATTTCTATATATTATACATGTAAATATATATATATATATATTACATATATATATTATATATGTAAATATATATATATATATATATATATATCATGTATGTAAATATATATATATATATACATATATATACGTATACATATATATATAATTATATGTGTGTATGTATATGTATATGCATATGAATAAGGTGGTGGTGTAGTGTGGGGGAGTGCTATGATAGAAGTCTTTGTAATGATTATTGTTTTTGTTTTTTCCAGCTTTTCCATCATCATTTTCTTCTTTTAACATTTCACAGATAATCTTTTACTTGCAATACATAAAGAGAACTTTCCAATGCTGCTGTTTGAATGCAAGTAGAACTCTTTCTTTCGCTCGTTTCATCCTTCTTAAGTAGATTCCTAAGATTTACACCGGAAACTAAGTTATTTATCTCTTCTAAGCTATCCAGTCCGTAAATTATAGCCTTGATTGAAACATTGAAGAAAGAAACACACACGTGCACACACATTCATATAGTCACAGATGTGTCTAAAAACATGTCGATATACACACACAGCGACTTACAAAGATTCGCTTACAGGAGGCAGACACGGATGAATAGCTACACACGCGCGCGCGCATATATGCTTGTGAAGAAACATATATAGTTACACACGTATATGTATGTATGCGTATATATATATATCAATGTAGATAAGCGTATATTAACATTAGCGCGTATATATATCTATATCTATATATATATATTGTTATATTTCGGAATGGTCATTTTGCCAGTTTAGCCAATAAAAACACACGTACTATATATTTGGTGTTATTTTGCTTCAGTGTTATTTATTTTTTACATTAATCTTAATCTTATTTCGGCCAGAGTTCTTTCGTCACACTCCTGTGACCGCATCAGTGGTCCATTGTTTTCTTATTTCTTATTTGTCTCTCTCCTTACTAACCGTCAGCCATTTTGTATTTCTATTGTATGTCTTCATTTGCGCATGCTTATATCTCTATGTGCGTCTATGTTTATTTATTGTGTGTATGTGGGGGGATGCCTGTAATATTTGTATCTTCTGTTTATATACGTTCATGTAATTTGTATTTTGTTTTTGATGTTGTTTTTGTTTATTCTTATTTTGTTCATGTGTTTACATCCACTTATTATTATCATTACATATGCTTGTATGTATGTATGTATGTATGTATGTATAACAACAATACTAGTAATAATAATAATAAATCGAATCGAAAATATATATATATATATATATATATATATATATATATATGTGCACCAGCATGGCCACAGCTCAAGAGCTGAAACTGGAAAACATAAAAACATAAACATATAGTTATTTATTTCTATTTGTTTATTTATCTGTGTATTTATTATGTTTTCGGGATCCTCTATCGTCATATGTTGTGGTGTGTGCTAGTGCTCCATTCTAGTTTTCTATTCAGGCTAGGTTTATTTTCTATTATGTGTGTAGCTTCTGTAATTTGTCTGATTGTTGCATCTGTTTCTATGCGTGGACAATATTTTAATTTTTATATTGTTGATTGAACCCCCGTGTTCCTGTTCGGCGTGTTGGTACAGAATCGATGGGTTTTTACCTTCCTTGAGTTGTCTCCAATGTACATTTACCTGCTCTCCTATGCTTCTTGCCGTTTCCCCTACGTATGTCGTTCTCTTGTTACTGCATCGTCCCTCTATACCTCTTATACTATAGACTACATTTCTAGCTTTACAGTTTGTTTGTGAGCTAAATCTACATACAGTACAGTACTTATCCGTACAGGGGGTTCTACTAAGAGGATAGGTTCTATCAATTATAGATTTGATAGGGTTGCCTGGCTTTTCAACAATCTTAATTCTTAGCTTAAGTTTGTCTAGGGTTCTTCTAAAGCGGTACGCCAGTTCACCTCCAGGGGTGGTGTCAACGAACATGACACTCTGGTATTTATGGCTATCATACCAAGAGTTGGCCTTCCCTATTTTCTTTTTTGTCCTTTCTATAGTGTTCCATGACTTGTTCCTATAGAGTGGGAAAATCCCATTCCTATCATTACATAATATATTATCAAATTTCTTAATGGCTCCTTTGTATACTCTGATCCTTTCTTTATGGCTGTAACTTGAGAACTACATGCGGTGAATGAAATATTGTATGTGTCTCTTTAACTCTGTGGGCTCGCACATGCGTGACACATTTCTCATTATTCTGACGAGGTCTGCCATCAAAATATTGAATTTGGCATTGTCCGCAATGGCTGAGTTCCGGTGGATCAAGTATTTTGAGGCCATAGGTTTGGCATAGTGTGAATGAAGGTTTTGGGTTTTATTATTCACAGTTTCTAGCCAGAGTTCAGTGTCTAGTACTGGTAGTCTATGGTTGGGGTGTTTAGTGGGGTAGTCTATTTTGGCCTTAATACTCTGGTGGATGGAGTTAGCTATTTGCTGGATGCTCTCCATAGTATTAGTTTCTATTACTATATCAACATTACTCTCTTGTGGGAGTGCCTTTACCACTATGTTGATATCATCAACATAGCGAGAGTACATGTTTACGAGTATGGAGTTCTGTGTTAGGCGTTCTTTAAGCCTTCTGTCCCACCATACCATGAAAAGGTTGGCCATATCACCAGCGATACTAACGCCGATGGCTGCCCCCTCGTCCTGGGCATATATTTTATTATTAAACTTAAATGTGTTGCCTTTTAGGGTAACTCTTATACTAGCTCCTAGTGCATGTGCGATCAGTTTCTTTACCTGGTGGACATTTGCGGGGCTCCGTATGGCTCTGGTTTATCCGTGCCATCTTTCTATATGTGTCTTCCTAGCCATAGAAGTAATTGTGGGCGGTCTACCTCTTAAACATCTACTGGGACAGAAACTACTAATATTATGTTTATCTAAGTATTCATTATTACATGTCAGTCTAAGTAGGAGGCCCAGTTCCTCTGTGTTGACATTACGGAACTCCACCTTGCTCTCGTTGATCATCTCCACGCACTTCTCCACCGCAAAATCTACGTCGATCGATGGGTATAGGGATCCCACATCCATGCTACCCACCATACATCCTGTCAGGTCACAAGTGTTGTTACAGTCATTGATCCTGCTGAGGAGCTATCACAAACATCAGATGACATCCAGATTATAGGGCTTATGATCATTGAGAGGAAGTAGGAGATTCTGTAATTGCTAGCGATATTCGCTCCACAGACTGGTCTTGTTGGTGGTCCTGCTATAGGGTCAGTAGTTACTTTATGGTCCTTGCGAAGTTCATACAGTGCCGGGATATTGTTCCAGGCTTGGAAATTATTTCCTGTACGTTTCTGGGGTCCCAGAACAATTATCCACATCATTATGTGGGCGTTGAGGACCTTTTCTCTCTCCTCATGCGCCTGTAAAGTTGTTATTTTTGTATTGGCGGTATGAGGTTGCATTGCCTGGATGTAGTTCCGTAAGCTGTCTATTGACATCCTGCCGGACTTATCTGTGGGAAGGCATACCACCTCTCCGTTCCTCGTGCGCTGAATGAGCTTATGTAGGCCACATGCAGGTTTAATCCCGAGTTGTTGGGCCTCTGTCTTATTCTATCTCTGTCTCTTAGTGTATAATCCTAAAATCTGTCTAAGTTTGGT
This sequence comes from Octopus sinensis, assembly GCF_006345805.1. Classification (NCBI taxonomy): domain Eukaryota; kingdom Metazoa; phylum Mollusca; class Cephalopoda; order Octopoda; family Octopodidae; genus Octopus; species Octopus sinensis. The sequence goes on from NC_043015.1 coordinate 26,388,604, forward strand.
CCTAGCTATAGTGAACTGTGCTTCCATATGGTCATTAGTATGTCTTGGGATGTAGACTCTTTTGTTGAAGGGTAATGTTGTTGGATAAATCCGGCTCATGCAGTAAGATTTGTCACATACGTTGAAGAATTGATTGTCAAAGGGGTGAGTATACATGTCAATGGTCTTTCTAGGGTTATCTTCATTATCGTTACTGTTTCCATCATCAGCCTCCCTATTATTATTACCACCATTACCACTACTACTATTATTACTATTACCACCTCAACTATCACTACTACCATCATTACTACTTCTACTGTTACCACCACCACTACTACTACCACTATTATTGTTATTACCGTTATTCCTACCATTGCCATTATTGCTATCATTCTGATTATCCCTAGTGATATTTTCATTGTTCCTGTTCTGGTGTATGTATGTTGTTGTTGTTCAATTAGTGTGGGTTTTATGTCTGTCTGTTGTCCCTGTCATTCCCTCTGTTGTGGTTGTTTTATTTTTGTTCCTATGAGTATTGTTATCTGTTTCAAGTCTACTGACTCCCTGTCCAAGGATTCTGTTGCATTCAACTTCTGTTTTCCATCGTGACCCCATGACACAACTTTTATTCGTGTCTTTGTGACTATGATTATCTGTGTGTGTGTTTGTGTGTCGGTTCTCCCTATAATTGTTGTTGTTGTTGCTGTTGTATACGATATTTTTCTCTCTGTTTATGTTTTTGTATTTGTATCTATTGTTTGTGCCTATGCATTCATTTATTCTATTGTTGTTGTTGTTGCCGCTGTTAGGGTTCGTGTTGCTTTTGTTGCTACGGTTGTTATTGCTGCGGTCATTATTGTTTTTGTTGTTGCTGCTGCGGTTAGTGTTTTTCGCGTTGTTGTTGTTGTCATTGTATTTATTTAAATTCCAACGTATTTTTGTGAACGACTTTTCAATCTTGGACAGGCATTTGATGGTATTCACCTTACTATACACTGCATACTTTGGTGGTAGTTGAAGTATCGATATTTCGTCTGGGTCCGTTGTTACTCCCCCATAGATAAATAAACAAATAGAAATAAATAACTATATATATATATATTCGATTCGATTTATTATTATTATTACTAGTATTGTTGTTATACATACATACAAGCATATGTAATGATAATAATAAGTGGATGTAAACACATGTACAAAATAAGAATAAACAAAAACAACAACAAAAACAAAATACAAATTACATGAACGTATATAAACAGAAGATACAAATATTACAGGCATCTCCCCACATACACACAATAAATAAACATAGACGCACATAGAGATGTAAGCATGCGCAAATAAAGACATACAATAGAAATACAAAATGGCTGACGGTTAGTAAGGAGAGACACAAATAAGAAAGAAGAAAACAAAGGACCACTGATGCGGTCACAGGAGTGTGACGAAAGAACTCTGGCCGAAATAAGATTAGGATTAATGTAAAAAATAAATAACACTGAAGCAAAATAACACCAACTATATAGTGCGTCTGTTTTTATTGGCTAAACTGGCAAAATGACCTTTCCCAAATATAACAATATCTGTTTCAACACACGACTTCACATAAAAAATTTTGCACAACAAATATTTAACGTATATATATATATATGTATATATATATACATACATATATATATACACTAATGTTGATATACGCTTATATATGTATGTACATATATATATATATATATATATATATATATATATATATAATATATATATATATACATATATAGATAGATTTGGGTGCACCTATATATGTATCTACATAGGTAAATGTATATGTGAGTGTGTGTTGGTGTAAAATAGAAATGCTTAAATATATATGTATGACATTTGCACACACGTATGTATACATACGTAGATACGTACATACAAATATATATGTACATAATAATGTGTATATATACTTGCATGCATATATACACGACCCAATTAGAATATTGTGCTACAAGATTTATGTTTTGGTGTTATATGTAGATATAGAAATGTTGATGAATATGCATATAAAAATGTGTATATGTATACTTGTATTTTTTTACATGCATATATTTAAGTAGAAACAAAAACACTTATATATATATATATATATATATATATACATATATATATTATATATATATACATATATACATATACATATATATATATATATATGTGTATATTTATATATATATATATATAATATATATATATATATATATATATATATATATATATATATGTATATATATATATATAATATATATATATATAAAAATTTAACAAATTAAATGGATGGCTTCTTACCAATTTGAACCTAAAGGCAAAATTCATAGAGATAATGTTTTGCGGCATTTGAGTTTTTTTAACTCTTCTATTATACAATTAGTGGGGCTAGCTAGTACCCTTTGTCACTTTTGTGACCTCTATTTATATATATATATAAATGTATATATATATATATATATATATATATATATATATATATATATATATATATATATAATTACAACCGTGTTTCGTGGTCTGCTACCACAACAGCTCCTTTATAGGATCCAGTTAGCTCAATACATCATCAGGAGGAACCACGTCCGGTTTCGGCCCCTACTTCTCTACCGTTTTGACGTGGCGGGGGCCCCCCTTTCGGAGGTGTCTTCAGCACTGGTGTTGGGTGCATGTCTTCTTTCTTCTTTCTTCTGTTCCCTGGCCTCTTCGATGTATCCTCAGCGAGTGTCAGCCGGTGACTGACTGTCTTGTCAAAATTTTCCCTTTAAATACCTGCCGCATAGTCTCCAGCAGGCAGCTCCAGCAAGTTGTCACGTGACACTGTCTCACCTTAACTGTTTAGTGAAGGCGCGTAGTTTTAGCCAGCGCTTTTTCTAAACGACCGTCACCTGTCAGTCAGCTTGTCTCACCTAATGATGTTACTTCCCGTCGGCGTGTTTATGATTTTCAAGCCATTTTCGGTCTTCCCGCTTCAGCCATATATAGAAGCTGGCTTTTTCGACCGCCTCCCGTATTCTCCTTATTAGTTTACGCAGCTTGGGGCTAGAAAAAACAAATCTTCTTTTGAAAAGCGTTGTTATTTTCTTTTCAATGCAGCCTCTAGCCCCCACTGCCAGGTGATAATATTCGACATTCCATCCCTGTTCTCAGCATTCTTCGATTAGCTTTTTATACCTCTTCTTCTTTTGTTCCTCTGCATTGCCGATGTTCTCTTCCCAAGGTACTGTTAGTTCTAGTAAAATTCCCATTCTCCGGTCTCTGTTCCATAGAACTAAATCCGGTCTCTTTGTTTTTATTAGTGGAAATATTACTTGTCTTTCCAAGTCCGTGGCCACCTCCCAGTATCCCTTCCGTCTTTCGTCTATCTCGTATACTTTACTTGTAGGCCTGGTTTTATAACCTTTTCCCTCCTTGTTGGAGTATACTTTCCTGCGCTTTTCTACTTTTGGCTACTCTCCCCTATTGTACCTCTCGATCTTATCCTTGAGTGCTGCACTTATGATGCCGAGGACTTGATTATGCCGCCATGTATATCTTTCAAGTTCTAGTCTGCAACTTGACAGAACATGTCTAACCGTCGCTTTGTCTCCGCATCTACACTCGTCGGTTATTTTTATGTTCCACCGGACTAAGTTCGCCGGTGAGGGTAGAACGTCGAAGGTAGACTTGATCAGAAAGGATGTTCTTGCTTGTTCCCAAGCCCAAAGTTCCTTCCATGATATTCTGCGGTTGATCACATATTCCTCCCATCTCAGGCACTGTCCCTATTGACTGCATTGCACCAAATGGACATTACGCCTTTCTTCTTTCTCCTTTCTCACTTCGTATACCACGGCCTCTTTCATCTCTTTTACACTGCTCTTGCAAAATGGCCTTAAGTTTTGCGACCCTAGGCCGGTTCTAGCTTCTTGCGTCGCTCCGACTATATCTGCGTGCCTTAGTTTTCCGATCGCCCTGTTTACTGCCTCTTCTGCGTTCCATTTCCTCCCTGTTCGTACCTTTGGAGGGTTTTCCCGGATGCTCTGATCTTTTGCATACCTTAGCATCATTACTGTCCTTGCCTTTCCTGCCTTATATTCTTCGGCGATTGATGTTATTGGTAGTTGCAGCACGGGTTTTCCATATAGTGCAGTTGTATTCAGTGGTTTCGGCAGACCAAGCCATTTTCTGATAAACACACTGCATCTTTGTTCCATCCTTTCTACTCTACTCGAGGCTATTTCGTACATTTGCAATGGCCACATTATTCTTGGGTACAGCCCAAATTGCAGTATCCAACATTTGAATTTTCCCGGCAGCGTTTCTTTCACTTGCTTCTTATCTCTCTCTATATAAACGGCAGTTTGTCTGTGCGTGTTTCTGTGTGTCTGTTTGCTTGTACCCTCACCCTGACCACGGCTTTCAACCGATTCTGATGAAACTTGACACATACATAGCCCAATGTCATAATTCAAAACTAACGCAGCGAAAACTTTGAAAAGTTCCCCCAGTTCTGAAAAAATCGATAAATTCGACATGGGGTCGAGAATCAGAAACACGAACCACAAACTGTCTAGGGGACACAACTCCACCTTTTTTAAATCTCAAAAAAAAAATGTACCATCGTTTTTTTCCATTGTTTTGCTATCTTTTGGCTATAACTCTCTAAAAATGCTTTATAGTTATTTCCCTTACAAACCTGAGCAACGCCGGGTGATACTGCTAGTCATTTAATAAATCTCTATACCATCTGCCGAGACTCTTTACTGGTTGTTCTTTCACCGTTGGTATGTCTTCACTTCCTATCCTAA
>NC_043015.1:26401008-26411008 GCF_006345805.1 Octopus sinensis
ATTTTTCTAACTTTAATTATTTAATCGTTACAGTTGAAAAGGTCTCAAAATGACCGAAACCGGTACTGTAATGTTCTTTATAAAATTATTTTAGCATTTTCTATTTTGACTTGTTTTTTCATATATATATATATATATATATGAAAAAACAAGTCAAAATAGAAAATGCTAAAATAATTTTATAAAGAACATTTCAGTACCGGTTTCGGTCATTTTGAGACCTTTTCAACTGTAACGATTAAATAATTAAATTTAGAAAAATTAGAAGAAAAGTTTTTTTAAAGGAATATTTGTATAGTGTTCAGATATAAGTGGCTTTCTCTGACTGCCTTGTTTGCACTTGTGTGTTCGAGGTCGTTGTGAATTCTTGGTAGGGTAGAAGAAGAAGAGGGCTGATGAGGAGAGGGAGTGAAAAAATTTGGAAGTGCTTTGATTGTTGTATTTTGAATGGTCAGTGACGGCTAGCAGTTGCAGTTCAATTCAGGAGAATATTTCTATTGAGAGGTTTGTTTATGGAATTTGCGTAGGTGTTTTACTAAAAAGCATTAGTGATAAAGTTAAGAGGTAGAAGGTGGAGCAGAAGAAGAAGAAGCTGACGATGTTGATGATGATGATGATGATGATGATGAAGAAGAAGAAGGAGAAGGAGAAGAAGATGATGATGATGATGGTGGTGATGATGGTGACGACGATGATGATGATAATGATGATGATGATGAGAAGAGGAGGAAGAAGAAGAAAACAGAGAAGGGAGAATATGAATGGGTGAAAGTAGTGAGGTGTTGTATGACTTGAAGTTGGCTTGTTATGGATTATAGCTGTGATTGGGGTTGATTAGTAATGGATTCTTTGGAATGTAATATTTGTGTGTGTATATTTCTTTTATTCTAAAGTTGAGGTACATTAATCGTTTGTCGTAGACCCGTTAAGAAGTGGCCTGTATTTTGTAATAAAGAGAGTTTCTTTACTTATTCGTTGTCTCGAGGTTGTATCGTCCTTAAATTGGTAGAGGGGGAAATCCTGAAGCCTGGTGTTTTGTTGTTGGCGCAAGTATCTATGTGTTGGCTGAAAGCTATTTTTCTGTTTTGGGGAATTTTTATCTGGGATCTGTGCAGGGCCATTCGTTTACGCAAACTATTTTTTGTTTGGCCTATGTACTGCTCTTGACACCCGGAGCAGGTTAGTGAGTATATTAGGTTCTCCGAAGCACATGTGAAGTTGCTTTTCATGGAAATCGTTGTCCCTGTTTGAAGGAGAACTCTGATCCCTCAATTAGATAGTCGCATATCCCGCAATTGGGTCTTCCACATTTTTTTACTGTCGGCTTCTGTGTTGAAGAGTGAATTCGGGCTTGTGTTAGGAGACTTTTCATGGATTTAGGCTGTCTCTTGCTTTTTATGATCGTGTGTGTTTGGAGGATTGTGTTCATTCTGTGGTCTTTTTTTAGGAGGGGTATGTTGTGGAGGATGGTGCCGAAGGCTTCGTTATTGAGAGGGTTGTGTGTGGAAATGTATGTTAAGGCTTTTGGTCGTAAGTTTTTCTTTGATTTGGGATGTCTCAGTTCCTTGATGTTAAGTTGAAGGGCACGTTGAATGCACTTGTCAATAAGTGAAGGTGGATAGTTCCTGGTGATAAGGGTATCTTTTAGTTCTTGTAGTCGTGTGTATCTGGTGTTTGCGTTAGAGACTATAGTGCATATCCTTTTTGCTAGATTGAAGGGGATATTCATCCTGATGTGTCTGGGGTGGCATGAATTGAATGGAAGATATTGCTTAGAGTCTGTAGGCTTATAATATATGTCTGTTTCTATTACATTATTAGCTTTCTTAATGAGGATATCGAGGAAGGGGAGTTGTTGCTGGCTATATTCCATCGTGAATTGGATGTTTACGTCCAGTCAGTTTAAAATTTCCTGGAATTCTATGAGTTTTTCTATATTTTTATGCCAAAGAATGAAACAGTCATCTAGATATCTCTTCCAGTTGTTTTCTATGTAGATGGAGAAAGGGCTGCCATATCTTTCTAGAACCTTACGATACAGACTGATCTCTAGATATCCTATGACTAGGTTGGCAAAGGAGGGGGCCATTCGTGTACCCATCGCAGTCCCCGATTTTTGTCGGTAGAAGTTGTCATTGAAGGCGAAGAAGTTATTTTCCAGGATGAATTTAACCCCTTCTATCACGAATTCTTTTTTGATGCGATGTGGTAGTTCGTTGGCGTGATTCTCTAGCCAGAATTGGATTGCCTCTAGTCCTAAGTTGTGGGGGATATTGGAGTAGAGGTTGACTACATCGAAGGATACCAGTATGGTGTTTTTGTTTATAGTATTCGGTAGGTGATTGAGCATATCCAAGTCGTCCCTTATATAGATTTTGACATGTTTGAGGAGTGGTTTTAACAGGGTGTCTAAAAAGTTACTGAGGCGGTAGGTTTCGCATGCGGGACCTGCTATTATGGGTCTCAATTTGAGGTCATTAGGATTAGGGACTTTAATTATTTTGTCTGTAGCTATCTTGCATGCGTTGCTAATTTTCTCACTTTTGTGTATCTTAGGTATACCGTAGAATTGGCTGGTTTTACTTGTGAAATTGGTCATATAATCATATTCTTTGTCGGTGAGCCCTGCTTTGTATGGGTTTAACATGGATTTTAGTTCCCTCATTATTTTTTGTTGACTGTAGTTTTGTGCCTTTTCATAGTATGTTGTGTCTTCCAGCATAGAAAGTAGTAAGGTTATGTAAAATGTCGTATCCATTAAGACAACAGCACTCCCTTTATCGGCCTCTTTGATTGTTATTGTTTTATCTTGTTTTAATTTGTTCAACTCAGCCCATTCTTTTTTGCTGAAGTTTGGTTTGTGTTTTTGTTTGTGCATATGTTGATATGGGTAATTTGATATGTGGTCACAGAAATCATCAAGTGTTTTGTTCTTACTTTAGATGGGGGGTGTAGTTACTCCTATTCTGACTAACGATTCGTCCTCGTTGTATTTATCGTATAGCTCCTCAGTAAGTCTTAATTTTCTTCAGAATTCTGCGATGTCTTCTTTCATTTCATTGTAGTTGGGGTGGTGTGGGGTGGGTGTAACTTGAGTCCTTTGGAAAGTATGTTTATTTGGTTTGCTGTTAGTTCCTTGTGAGTTAGATGATAATTTTTATTACTTTTGGTTCCTCCTGCTTGTTGGTGCTATCTTGTGTCTCTGTGTTTGCGTATTGGGTCTAAAAAATGAATGCGGTGGTTGGGACGATAGCTATTATATAGTTGTTCTTTGTTGATGTGGGGTCTCCTGTTGTGATTTATGGTGTGTGTTCTTGGAGCAGTATTGAGGAGAGCGTCCCGATATCCCATATTCGGGTGTGGTGTTCTAGGAGGCCTTCATTGGTAATCATTGCAAGTGGTGCGGGTTTGTTGTGCATGGTTGTTTAACCGGTTGATGGGACGAAGATTTCGTTGGTAACTCTTTTGGGTGGGGATAAGGTTGCAGTGTCTATGCTGTGGGTGTTGATTTATCCTTTCTTTGCTTGAAGTGGGGGTATTCCTGATATTGTATCGCTGGCTGCTTATAGAGTTAGGGTTAGGTCCTGTATTCTTTTTTTGATAGTAGTGAAGGTTCCGATTTTTAGACAGGTGTGTATCGGTGTTTGGGTGTTGTTTTGGTTTTCTTATTTTCTGGAAAGGGTTGTGGAGGCGTGCTCTGTTTGAAAGACGGCTTCATAGTCTGAGACCAAGTGGCGCTTTTCTCCAGCGTTGGAGAGATTTTAGTTCTTCTTTTTCACAGTCCTCTTTCCATAGTTTGGAGAACTTCTCTTGATCTGGGCCTTGGGTCATTTTGTGAATTTCTTCGTTGATATCTTCATCGATGAATTTTATTTTCTTCTACCTCTTAACTTTATCACTAATGCTTTTTAGTAAAACACCTACGCAAATTCCATAAACAAACCTCTCAATAGAAATATTCTCCTGAATTGAACTGCAACTGCTAGCCGTCACTGACCATTCAAAATACAACAATCAAAGCACTTCCAAAATGTTTCACCCCCTCTCCTCATCAGCCCTCTTCTTCTTCTACCCTACCAAGAATTCACAACGACCTCGAACACACAAGTGCAAACAAGGGAGTCAGAGAAAGGCAGAATGCCACTTATATCTGAACACTATAAAATATTCCTTTAAAAAAACTTTTCTTCTAATTTTCTAAATTTAATTATTTAAGCGTTACAGTTGAAAAGGTCTCAAAATGACCGAACCGGTACTGAAATGTTCTTTATAAAATTATTTTAGCATTTTCTATTTTGACTTGTTTTTCATATATATCAACTCGTGTGTTCCTTTTCACCCTTATACATATATATATATATTATATATATATATATATATATATATATATATATATATATATATATATATATATATATATATATATATATATATATATATATATATAAGGCATTAATAAATCTCTGAACGAGATATAAACAGTAACCGCTCGACAACGTAAAGTGTACTAGCCATCTGAATGTGGCTAGCTACTGGGGGTGGGGTGTTACTGACGCTTTTAGCCCCAGGAGATCAACGTCACCAGCTGGCCTTAGACACAATTTCAGTGCCCTTGTGTTATTTGCAAAGGGAGGTCATCCTCCCTCGAAAACCTAAGTGATACATACGGACTATAGTTTCGAGGTAATTGCCTCTCGTCAACGCATGGTAAACACCGGTTTTCGATGATAATTCTTTATTATGATTATATAATCAGTACTTAGAAGAACAATACAGAACATACATACAAAAACAGTTAAGTGGTTCGTTTAAAAATTTCCAAAATATATGGATTATTCATTATACAAAAAACTGTATATAAATTGTCATTTGCATTGACTAATATAACATTACATTAGATTGATATCTTACCGATATATTTTAAACCCCAGCAACCTATAAAAGCCCCGCAGCTTTCCTTTCCTCTTCAACATCCATAGTTAAACTGGGTTTCTGACACCCACCTTTTTCGCCACTTCCTTCCATCTTTTTTCATACACACTTCGTGGTAAGGTCTTCTTTTCCAGCCACATTTTGCTCTTCAGATGATATCTGAAGTAAGTGAGCAAGCCGGGGCCTGAGACAAAGGATCCTATTGCGACTCCTTCCATTCTTGTATGCCACATGCATTCTTTTACTACTGCAACCGTGCAGTGAAAACATGCCTCACCTTCCTTCGAGAGTCCTGTTGGCGGTATCATCTTAATCATAGACTCAGCCGACAGCTGTACTCGTCCCAGATGCGATAACACGTGTTCTGCGTAACTTATCAAGTCTGACAACTGCCGACAGTGTACAAAAGCGTGCTGGACGGTTTCATCGTCCAACCCGCATCTTGGACATGTCGGTGGCACTGAAATTCCGTGCTGCGATAACTTCTCGCGAACAGGTAACGCATTCCTATAACACTGCCAGGCCAGGGATCTTTGGAAATTATCCAAATACCCCGTCCTGGAAGTCTTTTTAAACAGGTTGGTAAGCTGGTCTTCGTCGAACCCCAGAGCCCCTCCTAGAACGTCGTCGTCCTTTGCCTCTACCAGCCTGCTATAAAATACCGAGGTGGTATTTCCGCTGCCGGCCTTGCCCGCCTTGTGGATCAGCGTGAGTGCCCGTCGACACTCCTTTTGCCATAAAGTCAGATTCCGTCTTTTGATTGAACCGGGTTTAAAATTCACTAAGGAAGCCGGTCTCGGGAAAAATTCCCCTGCCAGCGGACTCCACACCTTATTACCCTCCAGGTGGTGCCAGAGATGCTTCAGCCTCAGCGCATGTCTGCGCATCGTCAACCAAGGCATTCCTAACCCACCCTTTAACGGTTCCTGGCAGCAAACGGAGCGCCTCACAAGTGGCTTTCCTCCCTTCCACAAAAAGCGGGAAAGGATTCGCTCCAACTTGCTAAGCCATGAATCGGGGCAGGGGACAACGGTCAGGCGGTAAGTGATTACAGATGCAATAAACATCTGTACCACCTCTGCCCTTCCTTTCAAGGACAGAAACCTTCCGGACCAGGTCCGTACTACGGCCTCCACCTTGCCCGTCACCTCACTCCAATTCCTCTCCGTTTGGGAGTCTGGCCCAAAGCAAACTCCTAACAGCTTAACAGGACCATCTGTCCAGTGTCCCACGGCACTGGATGATATCGACTTGCTCCTCCAGGTGCCGAGGCATAAGCCAATCGACTTGTCCTTGTTAACTTTTGCTGCTGCCACCGCCTCGTATCCTCTGATAGCATCTTCTACACAAGGTAGCTGAGCCTCATTGGACACGATGAGGGTGACGTCATCCGCATAAGCAGAAACCGTCCTCCTGCCTCCGATCTCATCCGGGTTACTTCCCAGCCTCTCCAACTTTCGCAGCAATGGCTCGAGAGCCAACACGTACAAAAGTGGTGACAAGGGGCAACCTTGACGAACTGAACATTCGATCGAAAACGGTTCCGTTAGGTAACCGTTTATCTGGACGGTGGACTTGCTGCCGCTATACATTGCGGAGATCCACCCGCGAAATTCAGGGCCCAGTCCAGCCGCTTCGAGGACCGTCGCCAGGTACTTATGGTCTGCCCTATCGAACGCTTTACTTTGGTCTAACTGGACCATTACCCCGCCCTTGCCGGTTAATTTACCCACCCTATCTAAGGTGTAGCGTATAAGGTGAAGATTGTCCTGGATCAACCTGCCTGGAATTGCAAATGTCTGTGCTTTCCCGACAAGTTTCTCCACGACAGTCGTCAACCTTTTTGCCAACACCTTGGCCAAAATCTTTAACTCTACATTAAGTAGAATTATGGGCCTGTAATTACTAATGTTATCCCCCTTGCTCGAATCTTTCTGGATTAGCGTCATCACTCCCCGGCTTACAGAACTGGGAATTCTCCCGTTCTGCTGCCAGTTCGTGTAGACGCCTGCCAGTATTCCCCCGAACAAGTCCGGCATACTTTGATAAAACTCGTAGGGCAGACCATCCAGCCCCGGCGACTTCTCTCCGGCGCATCCGGCCAGTACCCCCTCTATCTCAGCGGGAGTGATCGCTCCTTCACAGCACTCCACCTCACGCCCCGAGAGCCGTGGTCCGCCGGCTAGGAAGTCCTGTAAGGCCTTCCCCCGCTCCAGCGAACCACCACCCCCGAACGCGCGGGCGAAATGCTGGTGAAGAAACTTTTGCATCTCCTCCTGTCCATAGATCTTGTGTCCATGTTCGTCAGTTAAAGACTTGATTGAAGCTTTGTTGCCTCTCTGACTCTCCACTCGACGGGCCCATCCGGCAACATTAATACCTTCTCGTTTCCCTGCGCGTAGCTTAGCTCTAACTCAGCAACCTTCGTGTTTGGAATTAAGGTGATGGTACAATACCGTCCTTGCCGCCATCACTCCGGATGCAGAGCCAGATTCCATTGCCTCGTTTAGATTCTTAACTAAATCGTCCTCTATCCTAGACCTATCTAACCTTAGCTGATTGCTAAATCTAATGGACTCTGAACGAATGGCTCTTTTGAGGGAGTGCCACCAGCTATTATTAATGATGGTTCCACATAATGCCCTCTGTACTAACACCTTAATCCGGGTACGGAAGTCTTCACAATTCAAAATAGACTTGTTCAGCTTCCAGTACCCGGGTCCCTGTCTATGACACTTATCTAATTGGACCCTACAAGTCACAAATTTGTGATCCGTGTAAGGCACAATGTGAAACTGTGGACAACTAAACATATCCTTATCTCTTTTTCTAACGAATATCCTATCTATATACGATCTGCGTGAGCCGTCGTTGTTACTCCACGTCCACTGTGGAACGCTCGGCTCATCCAGTCGATAACGGTCTACTAGATTAAAGCTCTCTAGTAGACCCTTGAGGCTAGGGTTCCCCTTCCTATTGGTTGAGCCAACACTGTCGACCCGCGCTTCGAGGAGAGTGGTAAAGTCCCCTACTAAGACTACCGTTTTCGACGTCACTAAAAAGTGCTCCAGATTCCGAAAAAAACCCGACTGCCTATTCTCATTCGGAGCGTAGACAGCTACCAACCTGAAGGACTGTTTACTTACGTGGGTCACATCCAGAACGACCAGCCTGCCTTCTGGGTCCAGAAAGACAGTACTTACCTGCAAGTCCAAGCGCTTCCTGATAAGGACTGCCACGCCCCTTCCTCTTCCTCGGCTAGGAGAAATACATTTCTCGAAACCATTTAGAAAAGGCGAGAACGCTTGGGCCCCGTTCATCTTGGACTCGGTTACAATAGCTACGTCCACTCTGTGTGTCGTGAGGTCGTCCAGGAGACAAATTTGTATCCATTTCGACCCCATTCCACGCACATTCACACAACCCAGCTTAGCCATTGTCGGAGAGAGAGAAAAAAAAACTTACGGTTGGGACAGGGAGCATGACAGTTTAAATCTGCATGCTTCCCCTTCTTCCTCCCTTGTGGTCGTAGCTGCAGGGCTCTTAACCGGCGTTGCCATCGGGCTCAGGGTAGGTGTGGTTGCCGGGGTTATAGTAAGTTTACCCTCCAGTATTTCGTTAGTAACGTCTCTGATAAGGTTATTTTTTAAATGTTCTTGCAGTGTTTTTTCCTTCCACTCGTCTTCCTTTATTTTTGCAAAACGAGTGGTCGACTTAGTGTCTGCAGACTTACTGAATAATTTCAGTTTTGAAAATTTAAAATACTTGAACACTCTTGCGTTTTTCTCGTCGAATGCTACAACCTTTTAATTTTTTTTAATCAATTTTTTCCAATCTTGTCTTATGGGGAGGGGCTTGGCGAACTGTGTTCCAATGAATACAGTGCCGTGGGGGTGGGGCTGGGGAATTTGTTTTGGATGTATCTCTGCGGTGTTTGCTGATTTTTTCTTTGTTTGGGGAGGGGAGTCCAGGATATTTTCTTTTTTTCTTTTGTTTCACCTGTGTAAATTCCATTTGTTCATTTTTATCTTCCGTTTCGATTCCCTTCCTTGTCGCAGTCTTGGGGTCTTTTTCCGCCTTTTCTTTTTCTGTGTTTGAAGCACTTTGAGGAGGGGCTTCGCTGTTTTTCTTTCTTTTTATGCAGTTCGAGCGGACATGACCCTTTTCACCACATTTGAAACACCTAAGTCTGCGCCCCTCCACCGACACTCTCATTGTAATTCCCTCCTGAATAAATACCCTATCGGGTAAGTTTTCTAGCACATTATTTTCTGCTTGAACGAGGAGTTCGAGCGCTTGTACCTTCCAGTGTACCTCCTCTTTCCTTTTCATCTGCAGAATTGAGACTTTCTGCTCTACGTCGTGCAGAACCGCCGCTGCTACCCACATTATCTCATATCCTCTTGGAATGTATTCCACATATAGTTTCGCAGTTCTTTTTCCCATATATGTAGGTAGTAACATGATGTCCTCACTTTTTAAGGTCATCGATGAAATCTCTCTTGCCACATCAGCCGAGTCGAAATGTGCTTCAACGGTAGCGCTGCGGGCACCTCGACCGACGTGACGAATTTTGCTCCACACCGGGGACAAGCACTTCTCTACTATTTCGTTCTTCACGTCCATTATTTTTTTCTCTTTGTTACTGTAAACCTTGTATACGACTATCTTAGCCTTTATTTCCTGTAATTTCGCTTGCGGCGATACCAGTTTAATTTCATTGCCTTCCTTTTTTACCAATTTCCGGTATTCGAATAACTGTTCAATTTTAAATTCTACTTCCGTTATGTTTCCGCCCACTGCGGCCGAAAAAGACTGTTTTTTAACCTCGATATCCTTCTGTTCGCCTTTTCCCATCACGGGAAAGTCGCTCCTCGACGCCAAGTCGAACTCCATTTCTCAAATTATGAGAACCAATTTTTCAAAAAAAAAAAATTACCCCGAAGGTAATAACAATGTTTATACACAGAATTTTCAGCCCCGTAGGGCGAAAATTACTGTCACACAACGGACAACTGTTCAATTCACGAGCAACACAAACAACGACGAACAAAAAACGAACTCACTC
>NC_043015.1:26416008-26423508 GCF_006345805.1 Octopus sinensis
CCTGCAAACATAATAAATACACAGATAATTAAAGAAATAGAAATAAATAACTATATATATGTATATGTATCTATGTATGTATATGTGAATATATATATATATATGAATATGTGTATATGTGTGTGTATATATATATATATATATATAACATTATTGGTGAATTGAAGAAATGGAGCTGAACGCAGATTGAACAGAAATCGTTTTATTTCATTCTACACGTGTTTCGAAAGGCACAAATTACCAAAATCCGATTGAATAATGGGACCATATTGTGTCTTTCTCTTCAGGGAGAAAAAAGGAAATCCGTTGGAAAAACAAAAACAGAACAGAGGCGGGCTCTTAGGAGCACAGTTCGATTTGTTTTTTGCTCCGCCTCTGTTCTGTTTTTGTTTTTCCAACGGATTTCCTTTTTTCTCCTCTGAAGAGAAAGACACAATATGGTCCCATTATTCAATCGGATTTTGGTAATTTGTGCCTTTCGAAACACGTGTAGAATGAAATAAAACGATTTCTGTTCAATCTGCGTTCAGCTCCATTTCTTCAATTCACCAATAATGTTTTAATTTCAATTATCCGCACCAACGCACGGTTGCAACGCCAGATGGTTGTACCTCCAACCGTGCTGTTTACTGCTGTGATTTTTGCTACTAAGGTATCGGTTAAACTGTTGATTAATCTACTACAAGATTATTCATCTTTCTATTTCACATTATATATATATATATTTTTTTTTTTCTTTTTTTTTCGATTAGATTTATTATTATTATTACTAATATTGTTGTTATACATACATACAAGCATATGTAATGATAATAATGGGTGGATGTAAACACATGAACAAAATTAGAACAAAAGCAACAACAACAAAACAAATACAAATTACATGAATGTATATACAGAAGATACAAATATTACAGGCATCCCCCCACACACACACTAAATAAACATAGACGCACATAGAGATATAAGCATGCGCAAATGAAGACATACAATAGAAATACAAAATGGCTGACGGTTGTAAGGAGAGACACAAATAAGTGAGAAGAAAACAAAGGACCACTGATGCGGTCACAGGAGTGTGACGAAAGAACTTTGGCCGAAATAGGATTAAGATTAATGTAAAAAATAAATATCACTGAAGCAAAATAACACCAAATATATAGTGCGTGTGTTTTTATTGGCTAAACTGGCAATATGACCATTCCGAAATATAACAATATCTGTTTCAACACACGACTTCACATAAAAAATCTTGCACAACAAATATTTAAACGTATATATATATACATATATATATATATATATATATATATATATACTAAGCAATAAAGGGTTTAGCAACGAATTGCCTTACCACATACCGAATTTAGAAATAGCAGTCAAAGAGTTATAGCTATTTCTTCTACTAAAAAGGGAGATCTCAGTAAAAACAGCAATTGGAATGGCTGTGTGGTAAGTAGCTTGCTAACCAACCACATGGTTCCGGGTTCAGTCCCACTGTGTGGCATCTTGGGCAAGTGTCTTCTGCTATAGCCCCGGGCCGACCAATGCCTTGTGAGTGGATTTGGTAGACAGAAACTGAAAGAAGCCTGTCGTATATATTTATATATATATATATGTGTGTGTGTGTTTGTGTGTCTGTGTTTGTCCCCCTAGTATTGCTTGACAACTGATGCTGGTGTGTTTACGTCCCCGTCACTTAGCGGTTCGGTAAAAGAGACCGGTAGAATAAGTACTCGGCTTACAAAGAATAAGTCCCGGGGTCGAGTTGCTCGACTAAAGGCGGTGCTCCAGCATGGCCGCAGTCAAATGACTGAAACAAGTAAAAGTGTAAAAAGAGTAATATATATATATATTATATATATATCTATATATATATATATAATATATATATATATATATATATATATATAATAAGCAATGCTATTATTACCCGTTTGTACATGCAGTCTATATATTTTTAAATGTCGTTGTTTAATACAACTTACGTATAAACACAGTCATATATAAATGCCAGAGGGTGTCAATGCATATACTCATGTATGTATCCTGTAAGCTCAAATAAACATCACAAATATACACATGCAAACATACACAAATTTACACGCGCGCACACACACACACACTCACATATATATATATATATATATATATTATATATATATATATATATATATATACGGAAACACATACACGTATACTTAAATATAAACATACACAAAAACATACCTACTTCACATACGTACCTCAAATAGGTTGACGCAGATACATACATTCATTCATATAAGCACATACACGCATACATACGTGCATACATACATACATACGTGCATGCATGCATACATACATACATACATACATACATACATACATACATACATACATACATACATACATACATACATAAACGCACATATGCACACATATAAATTAAGTTAGCGTTTTCCGAAAGTGATTTCTTAGGACGGCTTGAAGCAATTACAAATCTCTTTTATGTTTTTATCACCTGAATCCAGAAGATAGAAACATGGCGTCATTGCGGTGACGGGGAGAGGGACGGGCGGGAGGAGGATAGAGGAGAAGGAAGAAAGAGACGACGAGGCTGGGGAATTGATGCAGACTGAACGTTATCTTCGCATTACTTCCCAACACAATGATCAACGCGTTCTCCTACCCTGCACACACACACACACTCATACACACACACATGTATAAGTATGCCTGTATAAATATATATGCATATATAAGAATATATACACATATAATCGTAATTATAGATATATGTGTATGTATGTATATAAAGTTGACATGCATATAATTTAATATGTGTGTATATTTACGCCTGTGTATACGTACGTGCCTCAATAAATACATGTTTATATATGTTTATGTATAGACATTTATTTGTAAATATATATATATATATATATACGTAACATTATACATGAATGTATATACATATATATAAGTATATATATATATCTTTCTCTTTTTACTCTTTTACTTGTTTCAGTCATTTGACTGCGGCCATGCTGCAGCACCGCCTTTAGTCGAGCAAATCGACCTCGGGACTTATTCTTTGTAAGCCCAGTACTTATTCTATCGGTCTCTTTTGCCGAACCGCTAAGTGACGGGGACGTAAACACACCACCATCGGTTGTCAAGCAATGCTAAGGGGGCCAAACACAGACACAAAAACACACACACACACTCATATATAATATATATATATATATATATATATATATATATATATGCATATATACGACAGGCTTCTTTCAGTTTCCGTCTACCAAATCCACTCACAAGGCATTGGTCGGCCCGAGGCTATAGCAGAAGACACTTGCCCAAGATGCCACGCAGTGGGACTGAACCCAGAACCATGTGGTTAGTAGGGAAGCTACTTACCACACAGCCACTCCTGCGCCTATATATATATATATATATATAAATATATATTACATTATATAAAAGGGCTTAGTAAAATAAATTACTTTGCCGCATACTGAACTCGTTAGAAATAGCAGCTAAAAAAACTTTTTATAAAACTATTTCTAACACTTAAAGAAAACCTCTCTCATATAGTGTTTGCTCAATTCAACTCAAGGAAGTATGGGGGTAGAGACATTAAAAAATCAAATGCAAAGGTTTTTTGAGTACGTACGTTTCAAGATTAGTCAAAATCGACCCTTCTCTCATCAGCTCAGATGTGCCCTTGCTTGAATCTGAAAACACTGAAAATGGGAGCATACCCTTTCGGCTTGTTATCGCTTCTGAAGATCTGTTCCAAACTAACAGTGCTAACAAACTCAAATATGCAAGCGAAGAATTTCTGCTCTCCCCTTTCCACCAGCGTGGGTTAAAATCAGCAAACACTATGTTTTTTTCGGTAAAATCCGAGACATTAAGTAGAGAGAGATGAATTATAATTTCAACAATTGAGGGTAAAATTAATTAATTAATTAATCAATTTCACCAAGTATTCAGTATGCAAAGGGACCATTTAAGGCGAATTCAAATTATTACATTATATAAAAGGGCTTAGTAAAATAAATTACTTTGCCGCATACTGAACTCGTTAGAAATAGCAGCTAAAAAAACTTTTTATAAAACTATTTCTAACACTTAAAGAAAACCTCTCTCATATAGTGTTTGCTCAATTCAACTCAAGGAAGTATGGGGTAAGAGACATTAAAAAATCAAATGCAAAGGTTATTTGAGTACGTACGTTTCAAGATTAGTCAAAATCGACCCTTCTCTCATCAGCTCAGAATGCCCTTGCTTGAATCTGAAAACACTGAAAATGGGAGCATACCCTTTCGGCTTGTTATCGCTTCTGAAGATCTGTTCCAAACTAACAGTGCTAACAAACTCAAATATGCAAGCGAAGAATTTCTGCTCTCCCCTTTCCACCAGCGTGGGTTGAAATTATAATTCATCTCTCTCTACTTAATGTCTCGGATTTTACCGAAAAAAACATAGTGTTTGCTGATTTTAACCCACGCTGGTGGAAAGGGGAGAGCAGAAATTCTTCGCTTGCATATTTGAGTTTGTTAGCACTGTTAGTTTGGAACAGATCTTCAGAAGCGATAACAAGCCGAAAGGTATGCTCCATTTTCAGTGTTTTCAGATTCAAGCAAGGGCATTCTGAGCTGATGAGAGAAGGGTCGATTTTGACTAATCTTGAAACGTACGTACTCAAATAACCTTTGCATTTGATTTTTTAATGTCTCTACCCCCATACTTCCTTGAGTTGAATTGAGCAAACACTATATGAGAGAGTTTTCTTTAAGTGTTAGAAATAGTTTTATAAAAAGTTTTTTTAGCTGCTATTTCTAACGAGTTCATATGCGGCAAAGTAATTTATTTTACTAAGCCCTTTTATATAATGTAATAATTTGAATTCGCCTTAAATGGTCCCTTTGCATACTGAATACTTGGTGAAATTGATTATTAATTAATTAATTTTACCCTCAATTGTTGAAATTATAATTCATCTCTCTCTACTTAATGTCTCGGATTTTACCGAAAAAAACATAGTGTTTGCTGATTTTAACCCACGCTGGTGGAAAGGGGAGAGCAGAAATTCTTCGCTTGCATATTTGAGTTTGTTAGCACTGTTAGTTTGGAACAGATCTTCAGAAGCGATAACAAGCCGAAAGGGTATGCTCCCATTTTCAGTGTTTTCAGATTCAAGCAAGGGCATTCTGAGCTGATGAGAGAAGGGTCGATTTTGACTAATCTTGAAACGTACGTACTCAAAAAACCTTTGCATTTGATTTTTTAATGTCTCTACCCCCATACTTCCTTGAGTTGAATTGAGCAAACACTATATGAGAGAGGTTTTCTTTAAGTGTTAGAAATAGTTTTATAAAAAGTTTTTTTAGCTGCTATTTCTAACGAGTTCAGTATGCGGCAAAGTAATTTATTTTACTAAGCCCTTTTATATAATGTAATAATTTGAATTCGCCTTAAATGGTCCCTTTGCATACTGAATACTTGGTGAAATTGATTAATTAATTAATTAATTTTACCCTCAATTGTTGAAAATATATAAATATATATATATATATATATATACGCACATACATACATATATATATATACATATATATATAAATACATATATGTATATATATATACGTATATATATATATATCTATATATATTTGTGTGTTTGTGATTTAGTATGTGAATGTGTGTACGCCGTTTCATGATAAACAGAGACATAAATAGACAGTCACACACAAAGACATGCACAAATACATATAAATATACACACTTAAACACACACTTACACACACGCACACAATATGTTCGTATGTATATGTATATATATATATATATATATATATATATATGTGTGTGTGTGTGTGTGTGTATGTGTATCTGTGTGTGTGAGTGTGTATATCTATATGTATATATATATATATATATATATATATATTATATATATATATATATATATATATAAGTAACTAAAACGACCTCAAAATCCATATTAATGCTTCACGCAGGTATCGATCAATTTATCGATATACAGTAAATCAATACTCGATTCAAACTATTGTATCCATGTAGCATTGATACAATAGAAAAATTTCGTGACGATACAATAAGAAATAGAAAAAGAAAGATTAAAGAATTGGTAATGTTTCTGTAGGAAACATAATTTGGGGTTATTGTCTTTATGTTCCCCTTGTTTTTTTATATTATTTAATCCGAGGATGGAGGTCAATATTCATGCTTATTTTTGCTAAGAGATTAAGGGAGACAAGAAATGCAAGTAAATCATCACAGGTCATAGTTTATCTGCAGGTGTAATTCTTACAACAATCAGGATTTCACTAATACCACCCAAACCCCATGGAGTAATAGAGATATGGATGACGGATGAAATTTATGAGTAAATGAACCGCCAGGTTAAACTTATGTTCATCGACATGTGTGCTGTTTGTGGACTTGAATTTAAGGACAAATTTAAGGAGAAGCGACGGTAGAATGGACAGGACAGGGGGATCAGGGTAAGGGGATCAGGGCAAAGGGATCAGGAAGTAAACTTCACAGCTATGCAGTCGCGGTTTTTCGAATTTGTTTATTGAAAATAATTGTGCCGAAAATAAATATTGCTGTGTTATTATAAGAACTTCCCTTGAATATATTTATTGTAGATTTTTGGAGCTGAATTCAGCTGGTGCAACCCCCTGCTTAGTTTCCATGAATTTTAGAGTAGTCCTATAATTTTCATGTGTAAAGTTCCGCTTCTTCACAAGCGTAGATACACTCATATATACACACGCACATACACACATATAAAACATAATATTGTTAAAATATCATTTGTTGGAAGATTGGAGAAATAATTGACAAAAAATTCCATCTTTGGAGAACTTAAATGAAATCAGTGAAGAATAAAGAGCTTCGACACCATTACAAGATTTGGCACACATTGTCCAGTTTGGATAATATAATGCAGCCTCCATGCTGTTTCTAAAGGACAACAAATCTTGGATGAAATATCTTTTCATTCTGGGCATGCTCTATCATGGCCAGAAGCATTCGTTGAAACTATTCAAGCAAGAGTTTCAGTCATTAATAAGACATTAGCAAGTTTCAAATTTGTTGTACAAAGATCAGACGCTTTATACATTCGAACGGATCGAGAATTCCTAAGTGTGAATACTTACATTGTTTTTTTTTTAATTAAGGTGTCATCTAAATCACAGATCATCCATGTCACAGACTATATAATTCATTAGTCTTTACAGTCACTTACAACTTCCAATCTACCCATAAAAGTGTTTAACGCTGATCGAATAAATACAAAATCAAACGGAAGTTATTGCATCTGTGGCCACCCACTCTGAGTTTTATACCGGGACTACATGGTACAATGCATCCTGTTTCTTAATTTAAATGTCATTTTGTGTGATTCAAGAGTAATGTTGTTGTATCCAGAGGTTCGAGTAATAGATTGTTCCAATCATGACTAAACATGTT
>NC_043015.1:26433508-26448508 GCF_006345805.1 Octopus sinensis
CACATAATGTGTAACGGACCCCTGGAGATAAAAAACACCCGTCCCTGCGTTACGTGGATAAAGGAGTTAACTCTGTGCGAACTAACTTTCAGAAATTGATTGTCTCCCTTACATCCATTGGTCATAAAAAATATTTCTTTTCATATTCGACTCTTGTCTTTGAAAGTTTTAAAAATATTTACTTCCTGTCTTCTAGCGTCAGTGACGACCATATCTCTCTATTGATATCTCTGTACCCATCTCTATCTATCTATCTATATCTCTCTAACCATCTCTATCTCTATATCTATCTCTCTGTATCTATCTATATTTTATCTATGTATCTATATCAATCTTATTTGTCTAACGAGCTAGCTCTCTCTCTCTCTCTCTTCCTCTCTGTCTATATCTCTCTATTGTTTTCACAAAGTTTTCAATCGCTAATTACAAACGACAACGACAATATACTGACAGAAAGAAGTTCACAATTACCGATGAAAGTAATTTCATACGTAATTTCCTAACAGAAGTAACTTCATAAATTTTACTTCAATCCGTACACCTCGTTGAATTTGCCAACAAATTTCTTATTTATTTTGCAACGTTTTGTATTTTTTATTGTTGGCGGAATTACTGATAAAAGTAAGATCATAATTTACTAACAGAAATAACTTTAAATATTTCACTTAAATCCCTAAAAAATTCCCTAAAAAATTCTTATGCAATGATGTTTTGGTTTTTCTGTTAACGGCTGGTTTTTTTTGGGTTTCTTTGATACTGGCTCTTTGGTTCACTGACAAATTTCGCGTCAAAACATACAATTCTTATTTTCCGTAAAAACTTCTTATTTTCTTTCTGTCCGTCATATTAAGAAATATAATTTCCGTTACCAAGTTATTTTCATTGTTTACTATCATTCTGTTTACGTATATAACCATGTGTACAAGGAAAGTGTCAAGTTTGTCTACAATGTCAATGTCAACCAAAAGAATGTCTCTCTACACGGAAAGAGAGACAGCTGCAGAAAGGGAAGCATCCCCAAAAGGGAACAGAATGTGCACTACAAAAGCCAGAGCATCTCAAAATGACGAACAGAGGTATGCACGGGTGGAAAATCTAGGATCTCCACTGCAGAACGAAGAGAAGTTGTAACAGCTTAGAGAAGCAACTTCTATGAAGCAGCTTTAAAATATTCTCTAGCATATATATATATATATATATATATATATACATACATATATATATAATCAAAAATAAGGGTGAAAAAATTGGATATTAATTTTAAAATATCATCAATTTAACACCAAGTGGCTTAGCGCATAAAAACCAGGGATACAATAAAGTTTATACACAAATATAAGACAGTGACCACTATGTGATCAACTCTTGCGCTAAAAATAGATCCGCTATGGTTTCAACCACGAAGAATTGTTTCCAATGAAAATTAGCACAACTATGAGCGTAACAATTGTCCAGAATTAATCTACATTTTTGTTATTTTACATTTGCCCTGCTCGTTTACGCTCATAGTTGTGCTAATTTTCATTGGAAACAATTCTTCGTGGTTGAAACCATAGCGGATCTATTTTTAGCGCAAGAGTCGACCACATAGTGGTCACTCTCTTATATTTTTGTATAAACTTAATTGTATCCCTGGTTTTTATGCGCTAAGCCACTTAGCGGGCATTTAAATCATTACTGCGAGTATAATCGACTAAACCACACGCGTGTTTGACGTTATGTTAAAATCTAGCATGCGGTTTGGTAAATTGTATTCAAGACAAATTCTGCTGATGAACTATGGATATATTGTGTGAGTAAAATTACATAATTTATTAATAGCGAAACAATTGTCCAGAATCAATCTACATTTTTGTTATTTTACATCTGCCCTGCTCGTTTACGCTCATAGTTGCGCTAATTTTCATTGGAAACAATACTTCGTGCTTGAAACCATAGCGGATCTATTTTTAGCGCAAGAGTCGACCACATATTGGTCACTCTCTTATATTTGTGTATATACATACATATATATATATATATATATATATATATATATATATATATATATATATATATATATATGAACTGAAAATTTTCTTTTCGGATTTCAGTTAACGTCTATGTTCAATGCCGGGCATGGGTTGGAGAGTTATAAATGCAGAAAGCTAGTATTTCTGCGAGTATGTATATATATATATATATATATATATATATTATATATATATAAACTTATATATATGTATGTATGTTTGTATGTATAACAACTGGCGAAAAGTTATTCAACATTTGGATAATTGAACGTAAATACATGTAAAAAACAAACAAGCTTGTGTGTATGTGTCTCTGTCTATATTTCTATGCATATTGTTTAGTGCTTATTATATGTGTCTGTGTATGCATATGTGTATATCTGCGTGTGTGAGTATGTGTGTGTGTGTATATATATATATATATATATATATATATATGTATACCTTAAATAACAAAATCGAGGACTCAAATCTACTCGCCCGGGAAAGTAAAAACAGTGAAGACACAACTCGCTACACTGACCAGGTTAGTAATGATTTACAACTGTTATACACAACACTAAATTCAATTTTCATTAACAAATCCGACAATAAACAACACACACCAAATGAAACACACCAGAACATCATACGCACTCAAATCAACCTAGCAAAAAGAAAAATAGGAAACATTTGGAATACAAACCTGCACAATAGAAAACTCGCCTTCTGGAACATGATAAAAGATTCCAACAAAGCAGATATATACGAGGGATGGATGAACTCAACACCAATTGTCCTCCCACGTAAATTCCAGATAAAAATAATTCCCAGCGAGCCTGACGGACAGAGAACTATTAGGGAAAGGTCAGCTCTATCCAATTTAAGATCAGAAATAGAACTACTAAAACTTAGGGCCTCCACAAATGAGGAAAAATATAAAAGCATCGACGAGGAGATACAATGAAATACAAAAACAAACAGAGGGACAACCCCTCGAAAATACACTAAATCATTGGAAGGAAACCTGGGAAAAAAGCAATGATTTCTTCCAAAGATATGCGTCAATTTTCAAAATGAATTGGGTACAGATAATCCCTTTCTTAAGAAAATTACAAAAAATAAAAAAGAAAAACCGAACAGCCCACAAACCACCCCCAACTATCCTCCATACACTAGAAACAGAATTCACCCACAACCAACATTTTCGAACCACGCAAGACTTAACAAGGAACAAGCTGACAGACAACGCGTCTATGAAATAGATTACACCAAAAACAGAACACACCAACAATATCCTAATACCAGACCCAAACACCACATAACAGCACAAAGCAACACTAGAATAAGAAATACACCACACACAAGTCGCTACTACCCCATGAACCAAAATTACTGGTCCCCACCGAACACAAGACAAACGCAAAAAAACACTAAGTCAAGCAACATCCCACATACAAGCAATTCGAAACAAAAATATTTCACATACAGAAATTTTACACACACCACAAACGAAAACAACCATAGATTCCCACACACACACAACAATCGAGAGGAAACAATACCACCGTTCCCCCGAACCAATATCACACAACCTCACAGACAACTCATACAAACAAAATTACACCCAACATTTTTTAGCCCGGGACCAGAGACACCAGGACACAGGCTGGAACCTAGTAATAAGGAAAAACCGAAGATAATCAACCTTTCAACCAAACCTCTCTCTAACATAAACATTGACATCCTCTCAAAAGGGCTCAAATTTACGCCAACTCCACGCAGAGCCAACCTAAATGATATCAAGGATAATATAACAGAATTTTGCAGAAAATTAAGACTAGCAGAAGCATCAACCAGTTTTAATACTGAAGATGAATCACTAGTCAAGAACAAAAGTGAACACATCCCCCACAAAGGAAGAAATAAAGATCTTGACGAATTCTGCAGCCACATTGAGAACTTTCCCTACCATACTATACATAAACAGACAGTTAACTCAAATTTTAACACTACACAATGGAAGGAACTGATAGAACTTCAAAATGATGAAGATATAACCATTAAGGAAGCAGACAAGGGAAGTGCAGTTGTAATAATGGATACATCATACTATAGAAATCTTGTAATTTCCTTGCTTGATGACAATCAACATTATGAAAAAATCACCAACTACACCCCGCAAAAAATAATGAAAACTCTATCTTCACTAATTAAAACCCATGAAAAGGAACTAACAACCAAAGAGATTGACTTTCTAACAAACTTTAAATGCAAGCCTAGCCTCTTCTATGGTCAGTCAAAAATTCATAAAAGCCAAATTATAAATGAAACCATTAAAAAATCACCAAAGACATACATACACACACCTAACCCGGGGGACCTAAAACTACGACCCATTGTAGCTGGCCCAAACTTAAGTCTATTTATGGACATTCTCCTGAAACCCTTCCTTAAACATATCGATAGCCATATCAGAGATGACTTGAATATGTTAAACCACCTTCCAAAAAAAAGCCAAGGAAGAAACAATCATGGTTTCATTTGATGTAGTTAATTTATATACCAATATACCTCATAATTATGGACTAGAGGCAATACAGTTCTGGCTGGACCAATTTCCGGCAGAAATACCAAAACGGATCAGTAACGAATTCATTACTAAATCGGTTGAATTCATCCTACATAATAACCACTTCATGTTTGACAATACATTTTACCGTCAGTAATCCGGAATTGCTATGGGTACAAAGGCAGCACTAGTCATTGCGAACCTAACAATGGGCTACCTGGAAATAATTATTTACCAGGAATCTTTATCAACCTTTGGAAACCCTCTCAATACATAAAAGAGAATTGGAAACGATTCCTGGACGATTGTTTTATACTCTGGAATGAAAACACAGATAAACTTCTAAAATTCAAAAACCTATTGAACAGCATCAACCCAAATATACAGTTCACAATGCAATACAACCAAAAGGAGCTCCCATTCTTAGATATACTAATTAAAAGAATTAACCTTAAAATAGAAACAGACATTTTTACAAAGCCACAGACGCCAAACAATACCTACTTTTTGATTCATGCCACCCAAGACACACTAAAACAAACATCCCTTTCAACCTTGCGAGAAGGATATGCACAATAGTGTCAACAAAATACAAGGAACTTTAGACTACAATAACTCAAAAACACCCTAATTGACAGACACTACCCAGCTCAACTCATAGAGGATGGGATCAGACGTGCAACAGAAATCGACATAGAAACTTTGAGAAAAGTTCAACATAACAACATACCTTACCGAAAATACTGCCTTACATATCCACATACAACCCCAGAAACAAAGAAGCCTTCACCATCATCACCCAGAATTTACCAATACTTCATAAGGACCCCAAATTAAAGGAAATTCTAAACATACATAAAATCATTAAAAGCTACAAACAACCTAAATCACTTAAAAAGACTCTCACAAAGGCAAAATTGCTTCCTGAAATTACGGATACAAAAGTAAAAAGATGTGGTAGACCAAACTGTGCAACATGCCCAAACCTTCTAGAAGGATCAGAATTCCTCTTCAAAGAGGGACAAAAATTCAAGATAAAATCTAATTTTACTTGTGCCTCTGAAAACATAATTTATGTCATAAGATGCTCGGGCTGCCACCAAAACTACGTGGGGTCCACGGGACTATCACTCAGACGTAGATGCTCACTTCATCGACAACAGATTGCATTCCCAGAATACAGAATGATACCCTTTAGTGAGCATATTGAGAAATGCGTAAAGCAACTACTACCACAGTTTTTAATCTTTCCATTTTATCAATGTGCTAATTAGACTAAACAAGGAAACATTCTTCATTGAAAAATATAAGCCCAAACTTAACCACTCTAACATTCTTATACAGAGAAACTCACCCCATTAAAAAAAAGGCAAGAAATATAAAGCGATTATCTCCCTTACACCGGAAGAAATCACTTATTACCTCCCCTTACCTGGAACTCTTCTTTACACTTCTTAACGAAATCATAACAATGTTTTGTGAAATTTGAAAAGTTAAACACGAAACCGGTAATATCTTCAAAAACTATGTCAATGTATGAAAAAAATTTATAACATTCTTCTGACATAATGACTCAAATATATATTTTTTAACCTTTTAAAACAAGCATTCTGTAGTATTTTTCACTTTTTACTATTTTCTATATATTCAACCACGTCCTTTCACACACCAACTTTCTCACCTATATATATATATATATATATATATATATATATATATCACAATCAAGGAATGGCCATAATAGGCCATTCACCCACTAGAAATAACAGCCAAAGCTTCAACCGCAAAATAACATTAATTCCGCAAACCAGGAGAAAATTAAAAAAAATATTTAGCCTGTAATTTCTTATACGATGCACCGTTTCATCTATATATATATATATTATATATATATATATATATATATATATATATATATATATATATATATAATATATATATATATATATATATATGTATATATATATATATATATATATATATATTATAATATATATATATATATATATATTATAAAAAAGAAGTTTGAAAAGGCCACTATATAAGATAAATTTTAATTTTCTTAGAAATTTTACATGTTTCGGTTCTTTTTGAAAAAACGAACCTTATCAAAAATATTTTAAAAAGTTAAGTGTAGTAAAAAAGTTCATAATTGTTTCTTACTGGTCTCAACAGTATCCACGTGGTGGTGTTTTGTGGGGAGTAGGCATAATAGCTGTAAATTTAAAGTTAAGTGTAATAAAAAAGTTCATAATTGTTTCTTACTGGTCTCAACAGTATCCACGTGGTGGTGTTTTGTGGGGAGTAGGCATAATAGCTGTAAATTTAAAGTTAAGTGTAATAAAAAAGTTCATAATTGTTTCTTACTGGTCTCAACAGTATCCACGTGGTGGTGTTTTGTGGGGAGTAGGCATAATAGCTGTAAATTTAAAGTTAAGTGTAATAAAAAAGTTCATAATTGTTTCTCAACAGACTCCACGTGGTTGATTTTAGCTGTCTTATGTGTCCGAATGGTCAGTGACTGAAATGGCAGCAGCAGCAGTGACTGTTGATCCTAGTAGTAGTAACCGTGGTGGTGATGGTAGTTGGGGTTGCAGCAGCTCATTGGTTGTAGCAGCTTAGCTGTGGCAGTAGCAGCAGCGGCAGCAGTGGAGGACTGTTGATCGTAGTAGTAATAGTAGTGACCATAGTGGTTGTAGTAGTAGTAATAGTAGCAGCAGTCGTTGTGATCGTGGTGGTAATGGTAGAATTCCATTTTTCTTTTCGGAAGACCAATGTATTGTTTTAATGTTCCTGGCCCAGGGTGTTCAAATTTGGTCCGAATTTTCTAATGAAATAAAGTTCTTTATTTTGGCGTTGAGTGAAGGTTACGCGGTCGCTGAATCTGTAAAGTGGGCAAGTTGTGAATTTGGGATTTTTATTTGAAGCACATCTATCTATGTGTCCGCTGACTGGTATTTTCCTGTATTCAGGATTTCTAATTTGGGATTTATGCACCGCCATCATTCTTCGTAAGCTGATTTTTGTATAGCCTATATACTGCCTATTGCACCCTGTTGTGCATGTTAAGACGTAAATTAAGTTTTCTGATGCACAGGTGAAGTTTGTTCTGATGGTAAACTGATGGCCTTGTTCTAATGTGATATCTGAACCTTCTACCAAAATTCCGCAGTTGGGCTTTCCACATTTTCTAACTGCTGGTTTTGTGGTTGTTGTTGAGTGCAGTTTAGCTTGGGTTAAAATATTTTAAGGATTTTGGTTGCCGTTTACTTTTAATGATGGTGTGTGTGTCGAGGATTCGGTTATCTTTGGGTCTCCCTTGACTAAGGCTGTGCTTTGTAGTATGGTGTTGAAGGCCTCATTGTTAAGTGGGTTGTGTGTAGAGATGTAGGGTAGGGTTTTTAATTTTTCTTTCTTTTTTGGCTTTGTTTGCCTCAGGTCTTCTATACTTAATTTAAGTGCTCGTTGGATTGCACTGTCTATTAGGGGCTGTGGATAATTTCTATTTATGAGTGTAGTTCTGAGTTCCTGGAGACGTGTTTTTCGGGTGTTTGATATTATGGTGCAGATCCTTCTGGCTAAACTGAAAGGGACATTTATTCTAGTGTGTCTTGGGTGGCATGACTCAAAGGGTAGGTACTGCTTGGAGTCTGTCGGTTTATAATAGATATCTGTCTCTACTTTGTTGCCGACTTTCTTAATGAGGATGTCTAAAAATGGCAATTTTTCTTCGTTATGATCTATCGTGAACTGAATATTTTCATTTATTCCATTTAATAGTATTCCTGAAGTGTTTCTATACTTTCATCCCAGAGGATGAAGCAGTCGTCGAGATATCTTTTCCAGTTGTTCTGAATATAGGTGGAGAAAGTGTTTCCATATTTTTTAGAGTATTTTCTGGTAGAGTATTATCTCGAGGTATCCCATCACTAGGTTGGCAAAAGAAGGCGCAGTACGCGTACCCAACGCTGTTCCAGATCTCTGTCTGTAGAAATTATTATCAAAAATAAAGTAATTGTTTTCTAAAATAAATCTAAGTCCGTCTATTATGAGTTCTTTATTTATGCGAGTTGGGAGTTCAAAGGAGTAGTTGTTTAGCCAGAAAGTGATCGCTTCTATTCCTAGGGTGTGAGGGATGTCAGAATAAAGGTTACGTCGAAGGATACTAGTAGGGCTTTCTCATTGACTGTTTTGAGGAGGTGGTTAAGCATGTATATATCGTCTCTTACGTAGCTTTTGATGTGCTTTAGGAAAGGTTTAAGAAGTGTGTCTAAGAAGTTACTGAGGCGGTGAGTTTCACATGCTGGGCCTGCTATTATCGGTCTAAGTTTAAGATCATTTGGTGAAGAGATTTTGATGAGTATGTCGGTAGATGTCTTGCATGTTTCACTAATTATTTGGCTTTTGTGGACTTTAGGGATACTGTAGAATAAACTTGATTTGCACTAAAAGTTAGTGATGTAATCGTACTCCTTGTCCGTGAGTCCTTCTCGGTATGTGTTGATTAATGTCCTGAGGTTATACATTATTTTTGGTGGATTATAATGTTGGGCCCTTTCATAATATGTTTCATCTCCTAATATGGATAGTACTAAATTTTTATAATCACTTGTGTTCATTAAAACTACCGCGTTGCCCTTATCTGCCTCCTTAATTGTTATTGTTTTGTCTTCTCTTAGTTTGATGAGGTCATTCCATTCTCTTTTGTTAAAGTTTTGGCTGTATTTTTGTATTTTGGTGAATTGAAAAGGTAAATTATTTTATTTATGTAGTTACAATAGCGGCCTAAGGCTTTATTCTTTCGCTTGGTAGGGGTGTAATCGCTGTTGTTTCTAGCTCTTGATTCATCATCTATTTGTTTGGCATGAAATTCCTCGGCACGTCTTAGTTTCCTACAAAATTCCGAAATATCGTCTTTAATTTCATAGTAATTTGAGCGTTGTGAGGTTGGTGTAAATTTAAGTCCTTTGGAAAGTATGCTTATTTCGGTAGGTGTAAGTTCTTTATTTGAGAGATTGATTATTTTAATTACCTGTGGTTTCTTTTGTTTGTCCGTTGCCATCGTGTATCCCTGTTCCTGTGTGTTAGGTCTAAAAAATGGTTGGTGTAGTTATGCTTAAAACTACCGTTGATCTGTCTCCTGTTGTTATAATTTTCAGAGTGGGTTTGTGGTGCCCTGTTTTGTAGTGTGTTTTTGTACCTCGTATTCTTAGTGTATCAGGTATATTGTGTTGGTAGTTGTTGGTAGTAGTGTGTTTGTTGTTTGTTAGGTTTGTATGGTTGGTTCCTAGGGTAGAGGTTTCGTGGTTGAATCTTAGTTTGGTTATGTGGATTGTAGTTCATAGAATTGTGTGTTGTATCCCTATGGTTCTTGAAATGATGTGGTGGGTCCCTGTAAGTGTTTTGGGGTTGGTGTAGGTAGCGTGGGGTGCGTTTTAAATGTTTCTTTCTGGTGTGGAGTGTATTTAGATTTCTTGGTGGTTGTTCCGTTCTGTTAGTATTTGATTTTGTTTTACTTAATTTTATGAAGGAGTTGTTGGATATGTTTATTTTTGAAGTTGGTTTCATAATTCCAAGACCAGTTGGCGCACTTTTCCCATCGTTGGAGGGACTTTAGTTCCTCTTTTTCACATTCTTCTTTCCATAGTGTAAGTAATGTTTCAGTATTGATGCCGTCTCTTAGTCTGATGACTTCTTCGTTGATTTCTTCATCTATGGTTTTTACTTTTTCTTCATTCGTCTTAGCTCGCAATTTAAGTAGTTCAATTTCCATCTTCATTTTTTCTAATGACATTTTTTTCTCTAAGTCTTCTTTGTTCTTCTGGTTCTTCTAGGATGGGCTTTATTAGTAATTTGTGGGGTATGATTTGGAGTGTTGAGTTAAGCCACTTTTGGTAAATCTCTGCTTTATTCTGATTTTGTATCATTTTCCAAAAAGCGAATTTTCTGTTTCGCTGTAGTTTTCTCCATTGGGGAAGGACTTAGTTCTTTATTTGTAATGTTGAAGTTATTAGGTTCTTCCCATGTGGTCCTTTTTTTGTTGCTCTTGTTTTGTAAAGTTTGTAAAGAACGTCTTCATTGTGTCGCATAGATTTCCAAGGTTCTCATACATTTCCGAGGGTGTTTTCTTCGTTTCAGTTTCTTCATTATATTTTGTAGAAGGTCGAGATGTTGAGTTGAGTTTGTTTAAAACTGCTGTTAGCTTTGAGTTTATGCATTTCAATTCTTTCAGTATCTCTTCATTTATTGAGATGATGTTGTTGATGTCTGTTTTAGTAGGCTTTTTCGGGAGCTCGTACGTGATATGATATTTAAGTGTAGATCGTATACGAGTGGGTATATATTTATAAAAAAGAAGTTTGAAAAGGCCACTATATAAGATAAATTTTAATTTTCTTAGAAATTTTACATGTTTCGGTTCTTTTTGAAAAAACGAACCTTATCAAAAATATTTTAAAAAGTTAAGTGTAGTAAAAAAGTTCATAATTGTTTCTTACTGGTCTCAACAGTATCCACGTGGTGGTGTTTTGTGGGGAGTAGGCATAATAGCTGTAAATTTAAAGTTAAGTGTAATAAAAAAGTTCATAATTGTTTCTTACTGGTCTCAACAGTATCCACGTGGTGGTGTTTTGTGGGGAGTAGGCATAATAGCTGTAAATTTAAAGTTAAGTGTAATAAAAAAGTTCATAATTGTTTCTTACTGGTCTCAACAGTATCCACGTGGTGGTGTTTTGTGGGGAGTAGGCATAATAGCTGTAAATTTAAAGTTAAGTGTAATAAAAAAGTTCATAATTGTTTCTCAACAGACTCCACGTGGTTGATTTTAGCTGTCTTATGTGTCCGAATGGTCAGTGACTGAAATGGCAGCAGCAGCAGTGACTGTTGATCCTAGTAGTAGTAACCGTGGTGGTGATGGTAGTTGGGGTTGCAGCAGCTCATTGGTTGTAGCAGCTTAGCTGTGGCAGTAGCAGCAGCGGCAGCAGTGGAGGACTGTTGATCGTAGTAGTAATAGTAGTGACCATAGTGGTTGTAGTAGTAGTAATAGTAGCAGCAGTCGTTGTGATCGTGGTGGTAATGGTAGAATTCCATTTTTCTTTTCGGAAGACCATGTATTGTTTTAATGTTCCTGGCCCAGGGTGTTCAAATTTGGTCCGAATTTTCTAATGAAATAAAGTTCTTTATTTTGGCGTTGAGTGAAGGTTACGCGGTCGCTGAATCTGTAAAGTGGGCAAGTTGTGAATTTGGGATTTTTATTTGAAGCACATCTATCTATGTGTCCGCTGACTGGTATTTTCCTGTATTCAGGATTTCTAATTTGGGATTTATGCACCGCCATCATTCTTCGTAAGCTGATTTTTGTATAGCCTATATACTGCCTATTGCACCCTGTTGTGCATGTTAAGACGTAAATTAAGTTTTCTGATGCACAGGTGAAGTTTGTTCTGATGGTAAACTGATGGCCTTGTTCTAATGTGATATCTGAACCTTCTACCAAAATTCCGCAGTTGGGCTTTCCACATTTTCTAACTGCTGGTTTTGTGGTTGTTGTTGAGTGCAGTTTAGCTTGGGTTAAAATATTTTTAAAGGATTTTGGTTGCCGTTTACTTTTAATGATGGTGTGTGTGTCGAGGATTCGGTTTATCTTTGGGTCTCCCTTGACTAAGGCTGTGCTTTGTAGTATGGTGTTGAAGGCCTCATTGTTAAGTGGGTTGTGTGTAGAGATGTAGGGTAGGGTTTTTAATTTTTCTTTCTTTTTTGGCTTTGTTTGCCTCAGGTCTTCTATACTTAATTTAAGTGCTCGTTGGATTGCACTGTCTATTAGGGGTGTGGATAATTTCTATTTATGAGTGTAGTTCTGAGTTCCTGGAGACGTGTTTTTCGGGTGTTGATATTATGGTGCAGATCCTTCTGGCTAAACTGAAAGGGACATTTATTCTAGTGTGTCTTGGGTGGCATGACTCAAAGGGTAGGTACTGCTTGGAGTCTGTCGGTTTATAATAGATATCTGTCTCTACTTTGTTGCCGACTTTCTTAATGAGGATGTCTAAAAATGGCAATTTTTCTTCGTTATGATCTATCGTGAACTGAATATTTTCATTTATTCCATTTAATAGTATTCCTGAAGTGTTTCTATACTTTCATCCCAGAGGATGAAGCAGTCGTCGAGATATCTTTTCAGTTGTTCTGAATATAGGTGGAGAAAGTGTTTCCATATTTTTTAGAGTATTTTCTGGTAGAGTATTATCTCGAGGTATCCCATCACTAGGTTGGCAAAAGAAGGCGCAGTACGCGTACCCAACGCTGTTCCAGATCTCTGTCTGTAGAAATTATTATCAAAAATAAAGTAATTGTTTTCTAAAATAAATCTAAGTCCGTCTATTATGAGTTCTTTATTTATGCGAGTTGGGAGTTCAAAGGAGTAGTTGTTTAGCCAGAAAGTGATCGCTTCTATTCCTAGGGTGTGAGGGATGTCAGAATAAAGGTTACGTCGAAGGATACTAGTAGGGCTTTCTCATTGACTGTTTTGAGGAGGTGGTTAAGCATGTATATATCGTCTCTTACGTAGCTTTTGATGTGCTTTAGGAAAGGTTTAAGAAGTGTGTCTAAGAAGTTACTGAGGCGGTGAGTTTCACATGCTGGGCCTGCTATTATCGGTCTAAGTTTAAGATCATTTGGTGAAGAGATTTTGATGAGTATGTCGGTAGATGTCTTGCATGTTTCACTAATTATTTGGCTTTTGTGGACTTTAGGGATACTGTAGAATAAACTTGATTTGCACTAAAAGTTAGTGATGTAATCGTACTCCTTGTCCGTGAGTCCTTCTCGGTATGTGTTGATTAATGTCCTGAGGTTATACATTATTTTTGGTGGATTATAATGTTGGGCCCTTTCATAATATGTTTCATCTCCTAATATGGATAGTACTAAATTTTTATAATCACTTGTGTTCATTAAAACTACCGCGTTGCCCTTATCTGCCTCCTTAATTGTTATTGTTTTGTCTTCTCTTAGTTTGATGAGGTCATTCCATTCTCTTTTGTTAAAGTTTTGGCTGTATTTTTGTATTTTGGTGAATTGAAAAGGTAAATTATTTTATTTATGTAGTTACAATAGCGGCCTAAGGCTTATTCTTTCGCTTGGTAGGGGTGTAATCGCTGTTGTTTCTAGCTCTTGATTCATCATCTATTTGTTTGGCATGAAATTCCTCGGCACGTCTTAGTTTCCTACAAAATTCCGAAATATCGTCTTTAATTTCATAGTAATTTGAGCGTTGTGAGGTTGGTGTAAATTTAAGTCCTTTGGAAAGTATGCTTATTTCGGTAGGTGTAAGTTCTTTATTTGAGAGATTGATTATTTTAATTACCTGTGGTTTCTTTTGTTTGTCCGTTGCCATCGTGTATCCCTGTTCCTGTGTGTTAGGTCTAAAAAATGGTTGGTGTAGTTATGCTTAAAACTACCGTTGATCTGTCTCCTGTTGTTATAATTTTCAGAGTGGGTTTGTGGTGCCCTGTTTTGTAGTGTGTTTTTGTACCTCGTATTCTTAGTGTATCAGGTATATTGTGTTGGTAGTTGTTGGTAGTAGTGTGTTTGTTGTTTGTTAGGTTTGTATGGTTGGTTCCTAGGGTAGAGGTTTCGTGGTTGAATCTTAGTTTGGTTATGTGGATTGTAGTTCATAGAATTGTGTGTTGTATCCCTATGGTTCTTGAAATGATGTGGTGGGTCCCTGTAAGTGTTTTGGGGTTGGTGTAGGTAGCGTGGGGTGCGTTTTAAATGTTTCTTTCTGGTGTGGAGTGTATTTAGATTTCTTGGTGGTTGTTCCGTTCTGTTAGTATTTGATTTTGTTTTACTTAATTTTATGAAGGAGTTGTTGGATATGTTTATTTTTGAAGTTGGTTTCATAATTCCAAGACCAGTTGGCGCACTTTTCCCATCGTTGGAGGGACTTTAGTTCCTCTTTTTCACATTCTTCTTTCCATAGTGTAAGTAATGTTTCAGTATTGATGCCGTCTCTTAGTCTGATGACTTCTTCGTTGATTTCTTCATCTATGGTTTTTACTTTTTCTTCATTCGTCTTAGCTCGCAATTTAAGTAGTTCAATTTCCATCTTCATTTTTTCTAATGACATTTTTTTCTCTAAGTCTTCTTTGTTCTTCTGGTTCTTCTAGGATGGGCTTTATTAGTAATTTGTGGGGTATGATTTGGAGTGTTGAGTTAAGCCACTTTTGGTAAATCTCTGCTTTATTCTGATTTTGTATCATTTTCCAAAAAGCGAATTTTCTGTTTCGCTGTAGTTTTCTCCATTGGGGAAGGACTTAGTTCTTTATTTGTAATGTTGAAGTTATTAGGTTCTTCCCATGTGGTCCTTTTTTTGTTGCTCTTGTTTTGTAAAGTTTGTAAAGAACGTCTTCATTGTGTCGCATAGATTTCCAAGGTTCT
>NC_043015.1:26458508-26468508 GCF_006345805.1 Octopus sinensis
CCCAAGGAGATCTATGTTTAAAACATAGAGCTCATTCAGAATGTCGGTAGATCGCGATCACACTGTTTCGACTTACCTTGGTGTCGTCAGTGGCGAATACCCGTACATTGTAAATTTTATGAATAACGTTCGGTGACTTGGCGTATTCCACAGGTATGTATATATATGCCTCATAGATACATACATACATGCATGCACTCATGCATACATTCACATATACATCAATATATACATACATATAGGCGCAGGAGTGGCTGTGTGGTAAGTAGCTTGTTTACCAACCACATGGTTCCGGGTTCAGTCCCACTGCGTGGCACTTTGGGCAAGTGTCTTCTACTAAAGCCTCGGGCCGACCAAAGCTTTGTGGGTGGATTTGGTAGACGGATACTGAAAGAAGCCCGTCGTATATATGTATATATATAATATATATATATATATATATATATATGCGTGTGTGTGTTTGTGTGTCTGTGTTTGTCCCCCTAGCATTGCTTGACAACCGATGCTGGTGTGTTTATGTCCCTGTTACTTAGCGGTTCGACAAAAGAGACCGATAGAATAGGTACTGGGCTTACAAAAGAATAAGTCTCGGGGTCGAGTTGCTCGATTAAAGGCGGTGCTCCAGCATGGCCGCAGTCAAATGACTGAAACAAGTAAAAGAGAGAGTAAAAGATTATACACACACACGCACCACACCACACACACAACACACACACACACACACACACACACATATTATATATATATATATATATATATATATATATATATATATATTATATATATATATGCGTGTGTGTGTTTGTGTGTCTGTGTTTGTCCCCCTAGCATTGCTTGACAACCGAGCTGGTGTGTTTATGTCCCTGTTACTTAGCGGTTCGACAAAAGAGACCGATAGAATAGGTACTGGGCTTACAAAAGAATAAGTCTCGGGGTCGAGTTGCTCGATTAAAGGCGGTGCTCCAGCATGGCCGCAGTCAAATGACTGAAACAAGTAAAAGAGAGAGTAA
Source organism: Octopus sinensis (assembly GCF_006345805.1). NCBI lineage: Eukaryota > Metazoa > Mollusca > Cephalopoda > Octopoda > Octopodidae > Octopus > Octopus sinensis. The sequence goes on from NC_043015.1 coordinate 26,459,519, forward strand.
AAGATTATACACACACACGCACACACACACACACACACACACACACACACACACACACACACACAACATATATATATATATATATATATATATATATATATATATATATAATATATATATATATATACTTTATTTAAAGCAGCAGAAAATTCTACAAAACTTGTTACTTTGAGTTTCCCGTTGTCGTTCATCGGACAGTTTTTGCTAGAAGGGAACCGATGTCAAACGCCACACCTTTAAAATATGGACTTGTTTGATTGGCCCTTTAGAAATAACGGTCAATTTTCGAGCAATAAACAAAGATGAGCTCAAAAAATATATATATATATATATATGAAAATTATAAAAAATTATAAAAATTATAAAATTTGAGGAAAAACCTTACATTGAATAAAATACATATTGACCTTAACGAAGGAAATATTATTAATACATGGAAATTGAAATGCATTAAAAATATGCATTACAAATATAACACAGCAATACATATTCATATTAAAGTTTACATATATATCAACATACACAGAATAGATGCGTGCGAACCCCATACATATACAGACGTATAAATATAAAGCTAAAATATACACACAAATGCATGTATACATCTGTATACGCAATCTAGTTCGCACGCAAGCTAAAATCATGGATGGTTAAGTATTGTTCGTATTTACGAAGCAAAGCTGAAGACATGAGTAAGTGAGGGGGGCGTAAAGTTGCATGACTATACATGTATTGTATAGTTAGAGAAAAAACGAAAGAAAGTAAGAGAGAGAAAAAAGAAAAGGGGGAAGGAAAAAGAAAAAAGGAGGGGTGGAGAAAAAACGAAATAAGAAAAATTATGTATACAGGCTGTGTAACCTCGTATATTGACACATATATAGAGATACAAGTACACAAACACACAAGTTCAAGTAGATAGATACACATACAGTCGTGTATGTGTGTGCTTAAGCACAAACATACGCTCACTTACACATACACAGAGACGTATGCTTACAAATACATATTCGTGGCTATACACATGTTTACATCAAAATTCTAATTTTTGACAACGTTGCTTTTAAAAAAATGGTGAGTGTAATAATGAAAATTATACGAAAGACATGTAAGATATAACACTCTATTTCGGATCATCTATAAATAAAAAATCAAAGTAAGCCTATACAATATAATAACATGAAATAAACTAAACCGAAGGTTTTTCCTAAGAAATATGTAGAAATATAAACAAAATAAACAAAATATATGCATGAGACGTTGCTATACAGAATGGAATCTGCATAGCGCGAAACAAATCCATCGTTGCGTTTACATACTAGTCCAAGAATCAAAATCAAAATTTCAAAATCAAAAATACAACAAGACAAGGTACATATTCTATCCATATGGTATATTTATGTTTGACATTTTAAATTTGGCTGCGTGCCTGCATAAGTTCATCGGCTCACTTCTTTGATTCAAAGAATTATTGTCTTTGAATAAAATGTAGAGTTTTTCTAACAGGCAAAGATTGCATTTGAAATTATTCTTGTGTGCTCCATGCCTGTATGTTGCCGCTCTGTCCAGAATGCTCCATGTCACGTTGAAAGGTGGGGTTTCCTTTTCTTTTAGTTCCCAGACATATTTTGCTAGGCTGGTCCTCTTCCTTTTTTCTGGGTATCTAAATGAATTTTTATGCGAATAAAATCGCGTTTTAAACGAGTTTTCTGAAGCCCCTGTATATGTCTTGTATTCCGATGAGCCTTCTATTTGTACCTTCGCTCTATAAACTACTCCTTTTACTAGACATTTCCCTTCTAACGGGCAGGAGGATTCATTTTTGAAATTGCATTTCTTAATGGGCTCGGCACCATGTTTAATCTCAATCATATTCCTATTATGCTAGCTAATGTAAGAGGCGAAATTTCTGCAACAAGAATAGCTAACCTTCAGGGTTCTTCTGTTAAATATCCTATAGAATATATGGTCCTGCTTAAAATGCCTAGAGACTAATTTAAAAAATTCCTTACCTATATTAGTCTTTACGGCCAAATTGAAAGCCGGGTTGAACCACAAAACTTTCCTGGTCCTAGTTCTTCGCGCAGCATTATTATCAGCATTAAGATTTATAGATGCAGGTTTATATAGGGATGACGGCCTTATAGCCACCCATAATTTAAACGGCCATGAATCAGATAGACTTATGAAGGACATTATTGCTTTCTTTCAAAGGATGGGCTTACGGGTTATAATAGATACTAACCTGAATAGTGTAGATTTTTTAGACGTAAATTTTAATGCAAGGTCGGATAGATTTAAACCTTTCCGTAAGCCCAATGAAAAGCTATCGTATATTAGCAAAGATTCGAACCATCCGCAGTAGAGCAACGAAACTTGGCACAGTTATTAGACTTTTTCTACATAGGAACCACCCAGAGTTACGCATTTCCACATCGTTTGATGCAGTTCTGGAGACCGTTTTTGTAGAAGACCCCAGTTTGGTCTTCCAAACACGACGTGACTTCAGAAATCAAGGCTACATCATCTGGGAAACGCTTTCCTTTGAAAAACAAGTTCGTGGCTGGGAAGAGGTGACAATCAGAGGGTGCAAGGTCAGGAGAGTAGGGGGATGGGGGAGGAGTTCATAGCCGCACGCCTGTGCTTCTGATCTAGTGACACGCGAGTTGTGGACCGGAGCGTTTTCCTGCAGGAGGAGGATGCCTTTGCTGATCTTGCCCCGCCTCTTGATTTTGATAGCTTCTCTTAATTTCCTCAAAAGTGAAGCATAATAGGCTCCTGTAATTGTGGTACCCTTTGCCAGGAAATCTGTCATCACTACTCAGTCCTGGTCCCAGAAGACTGTGAGCATGACCTTGCCAGCGGAGGGCTGGACCCTTGCCTTCTTTGGAGGAGGTGAGTCACGGTGCTTCCACTGCATTGGTCTCTGGATCATAGTGATGGACCCAGGTTTCATCCTGTGTAATCAGTCTTTTGAAAAATGTTGACTCATCTTCTTGGCACATCTCCAAATTCATCCTCGAGCACTCGACGCGCTCTTGCTTCTGGAAATGTGTGAGCAACCTGGGAATCCATCTGGCAGACACCTTTTTCAAATGCAAATGGTCATGAATGATAGTTTCCACAGACCCGGTACTAATCTTGACCTCATGGGCTATTTGGCGAATAGTTATGCGTCGATCTTCCAAAATGGCAGCCTCAACTTGACGGACACATGCCTCATCAATGGCAGAAGGGGGGGGGACCAGATCTGGGAGCTGTTTCCACAGAGTTCCAACCATGTTTGAATTCACGATGCCAGCGTTCTACAAGGTCATATGATGGGGCATCATCACCATAAGTTACTTTCATTTCATCAAAAGTCTCCCGTGGTGTGCGTCCTTTCAAATACAAAAACCGGATCACTGCTCGACACTCAACAGGCTCCATTTCACACTTGACTCAGTTCAAACACCTGTAAATCAGAAACCACAATTAGTATCTATAGAGATATAAATAATTGCACATGCAAAATTGCAGCTAGATCAAACAACTGCAAGTGGGTCAAGGGCATCACTTATTGAACGCCCCTCGTACAGTAAATAACTGAACGCTTTTAATATTGTTAACAAGGCAAAAATACACTCATCCATTTATATATATATATATATATATATATACGCACATACATCTGTTCGTGCTTTTGCGTTCGCTCCCTAATAATCACACTTGAAGTGAATTATTATAAGGTAAAGATTTATGGATTCGTACAAAAAGGTTAATGTCCGAGTCAGCCGACATCTTTAATTTTTTTCTTCTTTTAGAATAATTTATCTTTAACATGTTGAAAGTAGTTAGCAAGTTGAATAGTTGAAAAAAAAATGTATCAATTAGACTTGAATCTCCACTTATCATTTTGTGACCAGGAATTTGTTTTTGATTCTGTTTCTTATTTTCTTTTTCTTAGATAAACGAAATGAGCTAATGTATACTTGCCGATTTGTTATCATCGCTATCCGTTAAGGCGGCGAGCTGGCAGAAACGTTAGCACGCCGGGCGAATTGCGTAGCCGTATTTCGTCTGCCGTTACGTTCTGAGTTCAAATTCCGGCGAGGTCGACTTTGTTTTTCATTCTTTCGCGGTCGATAAATTAAGTACTAGTTACGTACTGGGGTTGATGTAATCGACTTAATCCGTTTGTCTGTCCTTGTTTGTCCCCTCTGTGTTTAGCCCATTGTGGGTAGTAAAGGAATGTTTCCGGATTCGATTCCATACACTGCCTTCGACGGACCAACAAGATTGCATGTGTCATTGAGTAAATAGATAATATCCACAACAGCTCATCTCAATTTTTGGTACATGTATATACATTCATATATAAACATATTGTGTGTGTGTGTGTTTGGGTGTGTGTGTGTGTTTGTATGTGTGTGTGTGTGCTTGTGTATTAGTGCGTATAATCGTTAGTGTAAATATGTATGCATTTATGGGACGATACAAGGGAAGCGTTTACTAACAGAAAGCAACAGAGATTGTGTAGCAGCAAAAAGTTGAATTGCTTTTCAATGAAATGTAGATCAATAAATAAGTAAAAGTAACAGCCCGAGATAAGAGTCGAAGTCTATATAATTGAGTAAGACACTTAAGTACGTTGTCCCAGCCTGGCCACAATTAAACGAATGAAACGTGTGAAACATTCAAAGAATAAAAGAATAAAACAGCACAATTGAAATGTATAAACAGCTTCTAAATTATGGGCTGCAACAAGATATCCAGCGAAAGAGGAGAAACCTATGTATACACGCAGATAGATAGATAGATAGATAGATACATACATACATACATACATACATACATACATACATACATACATACATGTATGTATGTATATAAGTGTATATACACATACATACGATTTCCCGACTAACGTAATCGATACTATTCTTTTACAGCTACGAGATATTTCTATTTCTTTTGATTTATCCGTTATCAGCTGCAATAATAAAATTTTATGTATGTACTACGTATGTATGAGCATATATACATATATATGTGTGTGTGTGTGAGTGTGTAGGTACAAGTCTATGTACATAAACGCAAATATATATATATATATATATATATACACATACATACACACATACATATATATATATATATATATATATATATATATATATATACATACATACATACATTATATATATATGAATATATATCAATTATCTACATATATACATACGTTCCATGATATAAAAATATATATCGAACAATATATCTTTATAATTATAAACAAAATAATTTATAAACAAAAAGCATAATAATAATTGTAGAACTAACGATAACGATAAGAGCTTCAAAACCGAACAACAAAATAATAACAACAACGTCATCTAGCACACCAAACACAAGTATAGTTCTTATTATTAATATTTTTATTCTGCTCATTAATGTTTTTTGTTTGTTTTTGCTGGGGTTATTTTGCATCAAAGGGACTACAAAGAGACATAACTGCGATATTATATCAATGTTATGACAATGACGAAATATAATATTCCACAGAAATAACATAGATATTTTGGTGTGAACATACAGAGATATAGGTACAGAGAAATATATACATGTCCTTATGTCAATATATATCTATGAATGCTGCGTGTGTGTGTGTGGATGCGTGCGTGTGTACATGCGTGTTTGTGCATTTCTACATATATATATATACATATCACTCACACAGATATATTCATTTCAATACGTGTACACAACAATGTATGTGTATTTACATGCGTTCTGACATATGTACGTGCATCCACACATAAAATAGAGGCGTACAATCACTCGCATTTTCATACTTACATGTACATATGGATACATATTTGTATACATGGTAGGAGCCAACTCGTGAGCGGGTGAGGCCACTTTCTATATTCAGCAATTGCATGTAAACATTCCGACAGTCCAAGAATTCCTGTACTTGAATTCGTTTTCAGAGGATAAAATGTTGCACACCACTTTACAACGCAATCCATTATAAAACCAATGACACAACAGAGGCTGAGGTGACTCGAAACTAACAGGTTTTAGAAGTTTACCTTCAACTAGAAAGAAGTTCAAACGAGAACTAGGGGTCCTTCACCCCCAGTTACTAGCATGCTAATTAAACCATAGCTGAGATCCTGACATGTACTACCACACTAGGTTAGAGTAAAGCTGAGAAGAATATTGGCTTTCACACTCCTCAAACATCGCCTCGAGTATTCATATCAGGGCCCCACTAACGGAAGCTGTTTAAAGTCACACCCAAGACATACATGTATATATTGTATGTATGTACACGTAAATGCATGCGGCGGGAGAATGTCATCGCAAATCGACAATCACGTCATAGCCTCCAGTTTCAGTAGGAAATGTTCCAGCTTCATTGGAGATATCGTAAAGAATCGGTTAGAATTTGCGCACAGCTATAAATGATTTCAGTGGGGAAAATGCGCTCTGATGTGTATTGCAAGAGATTTGTAATTTTTTGACATATTCTCTATTATATTCATGTTACGTGACACAGTAAGCGATGCCATTCTCTATTACGTTTGTGTCACTTGACACAGAAAACGAGCAAATCCATTCTATTTCTTTTTACTCAATTTAACACACAGAATATTGTTCATCGTCATAGATAAAGTGTGTTCATTGTTTCTTCTTGGGTTCAACAATGATTCATGCAAAATACGACACAAATTAATACATTGGGAGCGGGATTATTTAACGTATAGGGCTGTATTTTCAACCGACAGCTTTCGGTTGCTCCTACCGTCCTAGGAGAATGAATTATTCGACGAATGAGAAGTTTATTTTGTTCACTTCTGTTTTGTCTTCTGTACGGAATAGTTTTCTACAGACGCTTGGTTTTCTGGACGTTTGCGTTTAGTGTTACTCAATAATTTGATTGAAACTTGATAATTACACGTTGTCTTCTTGACGGCATTGAGAAAATTTATTCTCATCTTTGGTTTCGCTTATTTGTAAATTTGCTGAAGCTAAAATAGTTTCATTCTTGGAGAAGACACATATATTTACACAAGGATGTTCGTGGTGCTGAAGTGAAGTGTACACTAGGTGACACTGAGATCTTTAAATTACCTTATATGCCTTGATACTGTGAAGTGTTTATTCTTTTTCATTTCCAAAGCAGAATTATAGTTTAAGAACCAGTTGTAGAAGCTGCCTTTGTATATTCTGCTAGGAAATCTACAGGCTTTTATGTCTCTTGGGACAGCCCGCGTTGCTTACTTCATAAGCGATTCAGATTTGCATAAATATATCAGAGAGGAATATTTATTTTCTTAGATGCACTTAGCTCCCCTGCTGACCCTTCCGATAAAATCATTCGAAAACTGCCTACGGAATGCTGTTATTGGGATATAAAAACGCGTGTGAGTGCGTGCATGTGTGTGTGTGCTTTAGCGTTTGTGTATTTGTGTGTGCATCCGCGTGTATGTGTATGTATGCAATTGTTAGTTTTATTTTACTATTGTTATCATCATCATCATTACCATTAATACGTAAGAGGGATAGAAAATACTGTCCTTTGCGTCTTTATTCTTCGGGTTAACTATCAAGCCTTGACAAAAGACTTAAAACAGAAATTATTTTTATAAAAATATCGCACAGAGAGCAGGTCTGTATTGCATTTGTACGCCCACTTTTAATTCCCAAACGTTCTGAGTGAAAAATATGTACAAACTCTTAACTTTATTTTTCGTTGATGCTGCCCAGTCTGATTGGTCCATCTTCTTGATTATTCCTAGGCTTTCTAGTCTTTCAAGTTTCTTGTTTACCTGGTCTATTGCCATAAATGGTACATTCCGTTTTGGCTTAAACACAGGTGTTGCATTTTGTTTTCCTATAATTTTTGCCTTTGTTTTCGGGCAGCAGCCCAGTTCCTCCAAGGAAAAATCTGGGAATAAATGTATCGTTTTTCATTTCAAATCCCCCAGCCGCATTCGAACCTTCGACTGAACTGACTATATTCCATCACAAAACACTTATAGGCGTATTCCACAATTTGAACAGTTCCATCCACTCAGTGTCGAGTAGATTTTCTGTGTCGTGTCAAAATTTACTATTTTTTCACATTATTCTGGCACTTGTAAGGTTACAGCTTGTTTTTTTCCCCCAGCTTAGCAAGAATTCTCGGTCTTACTTCTGCGTCTATTTCTGCAGTTAGCCCCCGAGTAAATATCAGACATTTGAACGTTTCTAGCGTTACTTCGTCCAGTTTGAACTTTTCGCATTCTCTGTTAACTCTGCCAACATGTGTGATGTAGTCCTCCTCGTTGTTCTTTTCTAGCTTCAGACATTTCCAGCATGTAGTGAGCAACGAGCTTTCCTCGCTAAAACTTTTACATAATATGTCTATTATATCTTTAAAGTTTATGTCAGAAGGTTTTCTTTTTTTTTCTGGAGTACGTAATTGTTGTAACGCTCATGTTACAGTTTTCTTAGGACTAGACGCGTTTTTATATAGTCGTTCCAATCTTTATTGAAGATCTGTTCGTATCTTTTATAGTACGCTTCGAATGTAACTCCTTTGTCTGGTTTATATTTAAATTCTGTTATTGAGTTTGCAACATAATCTGGTGGGTACATGCCCTTTACTGCGAACACTTTTATAAATAGCCAAACCGGCACATAACGGGGAAAATACTTTGAAATTAAGGTACCGAAGTTATTATTGTTGTTATTATTATTAGCTTTTCTTTATTCAATTTTGTTTCCACTTCTTGCCCAATGTCTTCCCGAAGGCTAGGGCAAAGAAACACTGTATACATCGAGAGAACATTAAAATAAACACACCACATTGCTTATGTACAAAATTAAGTCATGGGAATAAAAAGAATAAAAAAGAACAAATAAAAAAGGCAAGAAAAGATAAAATATTACATGGGTTGTGGTCGTTCTCACACGAAATGCTCTTCTCAATGCATATGACGTACCAGTTAAGAAAATCTGCTACA
>NC_043015.1:26473508-26478508 GCF_006345805.1 Octopus sinensis
GCGAATGTGTAAAAATTTTCAGGCCGGTAAGCAGCGTAAACGTTTTGGCTGTTATGCATAGATGTGTAGTCCACGCTAGTCCGGGTTTCATTTTCACACAAGATGACCGAACGCATCATCTGCCGGTCATAATCCGAGTCCCATCACCAGTGATGATGATCTTCATGCAGTCTGGGGCGTGGTTTACACAGTCCAGCATGTTTTGACCGATTTCCATGTCAAGTTGCTTCTGCTGCTCCACCACATAGATGTATGAATTTCACCGACAAACTCCGCATTCACATATCCCCCTTTCAAATGGAATACACTGTTCCTGCTTTTATTTCCACTTTGTAAGCCATTTACTGGATTGTTACACGATGGTCTTTCATGACTATTCACCGATCTTTCTCAATTGGCTACGCCTTTCGGCTTGTAGATGACCTGCCTCAGCGTGCCACGGTCTCCACCGAGGTTCGTCTTCTTTGAAGTGGTTGTACCACTCCTTGATCTGAGATATGCCCATGCCAAATCTCAGATCAAGTGGATAGGACATACGCTGTGAATGTATTGAGTTGACGCTCAGTTTAAGATGGAAAGAAGAGGGGTTGTGTTAGATTTCGAGCATGGCTCGTCGGTACAGAGAGGAAAGAGGAAATTTGAAGAAGAGCGCGTGTTTATGGCTCATATATATGTATATATATATACAGTTGCGGTTAAAATGTTCAGAACGGCATTGTTTTCGTCAAAAAAGTAGGTATAAGTTTTTATTAAAGTTGTTTTATATTCTATAATTTTCACAGACAATAAATACAATATTATTTGTTATTGTCTGAGATTTTGGTGTAATTTCAGAGGATAATAAAAACGTTATGGATGATTTAGTGATTTACTGCAACACCCATGGCGGCCAAAATGATCAGAACGGTTGCTTTTACTCCGTGTTTTAGTATATTTAACCGTCGAACTCTAATGTTTTCAATTTGTTTACGTGACAGTTCGTTTACTGAACATTAGTAAGAATATCTGCAGTGTACTTTGTTAATATAATGCCACTTACTCAGTTACCAATTCGTCATCAGATTATTAAGCTTCGAAAGAAGGATTATTTAAGTATTAGGTCTATTGCAAAGATTGTTAACAAGTCAAAAAGCGTTGTTCACGGTATTCTTAAGGTCTACGATGATTGTGGTTCGTGTGAAGCAAGAAATTCTACAGGTAGGCCAAGAAAAACGACCAAGAGAGAAGATTGTGCTATGGTAAAGTTGGTTAAAAAGGACAGATTTAAAACTGCTGCTGCTGTTTTTCGGGAAATGAGCATTGTACTGAAGAAAACTTTATCTCGAAAAGGTGTGTCTCGTCGTTTAGTTGAACATGACCTACAAGCAAGAGCACCTGCAGTGAAGCCACTGATCAGCTCCAAGAATAAAAAGTGTCGTCTTACCTTTGCAACAGAACATGTGTTGTGGTCTCAAGAAAAATGGCAAACGGTGCATTTCAGTGATGAATCTAAGTCTATGTTATTTGGCTCAGATGGGAAAAGGTACGTTCGTCGAAAAGCAGGTGAATAATTGTCACCTAAATGCCTTAAGACTAGTGTTAAATTCGGTGGAGGAAGTGTCATGGTTTGGGGGATGATATCTGGGCCCTTTGCTGCGATTACATGGAAAAGTAAATGCAGGAGTTTATAAACAACTTGTAAAAGATCATGTCTTGCCTGTGCTGAGAAATTCAACTAAGCGACCACCCATATTCATACAGGACAATGCCCCATGTCACGAGGCTAAGGTGGTCATGAACTTCCTCAAAGCTGAAAAGGTTATTGCTATGGATTGGCCTGCTCAAAGTCCAGACCTCAATCCTATTGAAAATGTGTGGAATATTCTAGGAGAACGTTTGAAAGCCAGAAATCCTAAAACTACCGAGCAATTATGGAATGCCCTTCAGGAAGAATGGAATAAGATCACCCAGCAAGAAATTGAAAATTTAATTTCCCCATGCAGTCGAAAATGTCAAACTTTGATTGAAGCTAAAGGGCTTCACACTACATATGAAATAATTACTTTTTGATTATTTTGTTATTTTTTCAGCCGTTCTGATCATTTTGGCCACCATAGGTTTTGCAGTAAATCACTATATCATCCATAACTTTTGTATTGTCCACTCAAATTTCACCATAATCTCAGACAATACCAATTAATATTGTATGTATTGTCTGTGAAAATTATAGAATATAAAACAACTTTAATAAAAACTTATATCTACTTTTCTGACAAAAACAATGCCGTTCTGAACATTTTGACCGCAACTGTATATATATATATATATATATATATATATATATAATATATATATATATATATAATATATATATATATTATATATACATATAATTCTCAAATTCAAATTTTATATGTTAGTAGACTGCCCATGACAAGCTGAGTCACCATAAGTTCAAGGTACTCGAAAAAAACGCGTATGTCGGAAATCCGTGGGCAGATATACGCGAAACTTGTTTTCTTTTTCTATTCACATTTCAATACCTTAATTTTAGAGCATTCTCCCATTCTGCACCGCTTTGGTTGTATTAAATTACAGACAAGCATGCTCGCAAGGCAAGCAAGCAAGCAAACACGCAGAGAGGTTTAATAGTATATAGGTTTTTACTCTTATATCTTGTACTATATATTTTGTATTCTGACAATTGGTGTATGAGTTATATTATTTATATTATGGTGGGTATGAATGTACTCGTATATGTTTGAGTGCATATATATGCACATTTGTATGTATATATGCTATACATACATATAAATGTGTGTGAGGGTTGAACCCTTAATCCCTACACATTTTTTCTCTCCCCGTCTATTTTTCGGTCACCCACCGATTCTTCTTTCTTTTCTCTCTTTCGCCTTTCAATCTTAATTTTCGAGGAGCGTAGGCTCGAATCGTCAAACACTTTTCAATTATTCCCGAGCGTTAAACTATTACACGGGCTTATTATTCTCTCGCCTGTCTTCGTCTTTTGTTTTCTGTAAATTTGGCCTACACACACACACACACACACACACACACCACACACACACACACATATATATATATATATATATATTAATAATCAATCAATCGTATATATATATATATATATATAAAAGCTCATCAAATCTGTACCAACATGCCGAACAGGAACACGGGGGATCAATCAACAACATAGAAATTAAAATAATGTCCACACATAGAACAGATGCAGCAATCAGATAAATTACAGAAGCTACACACATAATAGAAAATAAACCTAGCCTCAAAAGAAAACTAGAATGGAACACTAGCACACACCACAACATATGACGGTAGAGGATCCCGGAAACATAATAAATACACAGATAAATAAACAAATAGAAATAAATAACTATATATTTTTTAATTATTTTATTATTATTTTTTCGATTTATTATAAATATTACTAGTATTGTTGTTATACATACAAGCATATGTAATGATAATAATAAGTGGATGTAAACACATGAACAAAATAAGAATAAACAAAAACAACAACAACAAAAACAAATTACATGAACGTATATAAACAGAAGATACAAATATTACAGGCATCCCCCCACACACACTTAATAAACTTAGACGCACATAGAGATATAAGCATGCGCAAATGAAGACATACAATAGAAATACAAAATGGCGGACGGTTAGTAAGGAGAGACACAAATAAGAAAGAAGAAAATAAAGGACCACTGATGCGGTCACAGGAGTGTGACGAAAGAACTCTGGCCGAAATAAGATTAAGATTAATGTAAAAATTAAATAACACTGAAGCAAAATAACACCAAATATATAGTGCGTGTTTTTATTGGCTAAACTTGCAAAATGACCATTCCGAAATATAACAATATATATATATATATATTATATATATATATATATATATATATGATTGATTCATTAAAGAAACGGAGAAAAAGACAAGAGAATTACAATCACGTAAGAACGTGGCATATGCAAAGTATTGATAAGACACTCAATGAAGGAAAGGGTGAATGTTTTACCTTTCGAGCATAGCTCTTCTTCGGAAAAAAGGGGACATAGGAAAGTCGAAACGAAAAAGCTCGCCAAGAGTCCACGTGCAGTTACATTTTTGAAATGACCGGAAGTAGATGGACAACGAGAAAGTGTTTTCTGGGACAGGATAGTGTGAAGAATGGTAAGTATTTGTGTGTATGTGTGTGTGTGCGTGTGTGTGTAGTGGCATGTGTGTTTGCTAGTAACCGAGTGTGTATGTGTCTATGTGTGGGGGCGTGGTATCGTGTGTACATGTGGTGGTAATTGTGTATTGTTCTTCATATGTATATCTTGAATGAGTCGCTAATTGTTTCTCTATACTTGAATGAGTAGCTCGTGGAAGAAGTAGAAACAGAAATATACATACATACATACATACATACATATATATTATACATATATAATATATATAATATATATACACATATATATATATATATGTGTATATATAATATATATATATATATATATATATATATATACACATATATATATATAATATTATATATATATATATATGTATAGTATATATATATTTATATATCGAACTCTCTCATGCACCAAATGGCAATTGCTAAAAGCATTCGTGAAGTAAAATCATGTAGCAACACAAAATGGCGGTGCCCCAGCATGGCCACAGCTTGTGAGCTGAAACTAGATAAAAAAAAATAAATTAAATAAAAATAAATATATATATATATATATATATATGTATACACATGCGCACGTGCACGTAAAAAAGCACGCAGACAGAGCTACACAAACAGCTCAGAAGATAGATGCAATCAAAAAGCTGTCACTGATGAAGTTCATTATATAGCCATTGTTATTTTTTTTTCTGTGTCATCTCATTTTCTTATAACCGCTCTTTACTCATCTAACACTTTGTTCTGAAACATGCGTGTATTGCGTTCTACACCAACTTACTAATCTCGCAACGTATAAAC
>NC_043015.1:26486008-26488508 GCF_006345805.1 Octopus sinensis
CTATACAAATGTGTCTCTATGTATGCAAATTTCGCCATGATTGACGGCTAACTCCAAATGTTTTTTTTCATTTTCTCTCTGTTTATTTCCTTGTGTTCCTTTCTGTTGAAGAGCGTAGGCTCGAAACGTTAAATACTTTCTCACCTTCCTGAGAGTCAAACAAATACACCTGCTTGTTGTTTATACACCTGTCTTCGTTATTTTGTTTTTTCTGTAAATTTCAATCAATAATATATGTAATATATATATGTTCCGCTGATGATGTAAGTAGGCATGTATATGTATGTATATATATATATGATCCACTGATGATAATATGTATATATATATATATATATATATATATATTATATATGTGTGTGTGTGTGTGTGTTTGTGTTGTGTGTGTGTGTGTGTGTGTGTGTGTTGTGTGTGTGTGTGTGTGTGTATGTATGTATGTGCTATATCATCATCATCATCATCAGTGAATCATATATCCAAAAATGAAGGACACACTAAAATTTAGAGCAATAATATATTTACGTGAAGTTAAAGAAATATCCAGTCATAGAGTGACCAATGGTTTCGCACCCATAAAGTGCTTAGCTTTATTGAGGCCTCGCATTATAATACCATAAAAGAAAAACTCTATTGTCACTATTCACTAAATGAGCCATAAAACCTTATTGTAAAAATTTATTTACTGGGAGCCGGATTTACCCAAACCATTGAGCGTTTGATTAGTCACTACTGACAAGATTGAATAGCAAAACTAGTGTAGTCTAATGATTCTAGAGAAATTTCACGGGGTGCTTATTTCCTCTGTGAATGTATATATATTTATTGCGCGCTTCTTGGTGAATTTAGAGGTTTTTAACTCTTATCACATGCAATATAGGTGCTTCGGCAATCTCAGTCACGAATAGTGCCTGTAAAATTTTTATTTCATGGCATTACATTGCGCCGAGCTGTTTATGCAAATTTTTTATATATGCATTAACATTTCGCTAAACCAGCCATAATTTTTTATGGTAAAACTATACATACTGACAGCCGAATTAAACCAAACCATCCTGCGTTTGAGTAGTCACTACTAACGAGCATAAGACTGATATGCGAAACTAGTCTAGTGTACTGACCCTAAAGACGCTCACGGGTCGGTTACCTTCCTATCTGTCGATATATATATTGCCTCGATTCTTACAGCTTTAACAGTATTTCACTCTTATCTCTTGTAATATAAGCCCTTCAGTACTCTCAGTCATAAAGAGTGACGGTAAAAAATTTCCACAGAAAGGAGCACAGAAAGAAACAAGGAAAGAAAATAAAGAATGTGTAGTAGCTTGCACTCTTTATTCGTTATGGCCACTGGTTTATTCCAACTTCTCCCTAACGCACCAAAACAGGCCTTCATAAATTGTTTACAAGTAATAACCTAATTATCTCTTTTGAAAATAACACTAGAGTTGCCAATTTGTTTGACGCTACTCTCGGCATCAGATACAAACTTATATCACCATTTCCTTAAACCTAATTAAACACCAACATATATCAACGTCCTATCCAATCACCCTGCACTTATTCTTAATAGCACAGTCACCGGTATCCCTATTATAATCTCAATTTTATTAGCTAACGAAGACAGATTTAACAATCACACCCCGTATTATAACCGAGCCCCTTAGATCAGTTATTTTCGCGGAAAGACCTTTTATATCCCCAACCCTAAACTTAAAGCTAAGATAGCACTTCTCTGTCCAAATACTAATTCTGAACCCACTAGACATTCTCTCATCCACACCCCTTCAATCTTAAAAACAACGCCCCTACACATCGCTTCTGTCGACCCTCAACTCCGATCACCTCGAAACTGTGATAACCGAAGTTTTCTTTCTGGTCACACTCACTATACCCACGTGCTCTAAGCGCTCCACGGGCAGGAAACGCCAGACTCTATGGTTAGTGCTACTTTTCTCCCTCGAAGTAACATCCCTATCTAAAACTTTTCATCAAAATTCTGAACTCTAGTTTCCCATAGGCATCATCCGAACTTCAACATCTTCTCCATCACATCTAATGATGGATCCATAATTGCCTCCTCTCACACATGCAAACTTCAACATGGATACATGTTTTATATATGACACCCAAGCAGTTTTATTTGTTTATTCCCATCATTCTTTCTCTCTCTCTCGCTTCCTATCTCTGTCATATATGACAATATATGCATATACTTACTGTATGAAAATTACTATGATATATACATATACATAAATACATTATTATATGTGTGTGTGTGTGTATATATATATTCACATACACGCACAAACACACACTCACACACGCATTTACACTTCTGGCTATGTATTAATGTGCACACATATAGTTAGGTAGTTACACAAGCACGCACACACTCACGCACATATACACACATGCATATGTATGTGTGTGTGGGCACATACATTACCATGTGGACACATATACTTCATGAGGACATCTGCGTACATCAACGAATGCATTC
>NC_043015.1:26493508-26508508 GCF_006345805.1 Octopus sinensis
ATATCGTCATCCACTGAGGGACATACTCAACTGCTTAAGGTCAAACAACTGACAAGCAAATATGTGGTATTGAGCAGAATATTCGCTGTAGCACATCGTTTATACCGACACAAAATATATACATGATAACACTTCCAATCAGTTAAGATCAGAAGCCACGAGAGCCACTGCCTGGCATTGCATAAGGGCATTTATTATTATTATCATTATTGTTGCTGTTGCTGTTATACTCTTTTAATCTGCGTGTTTCTTACAATCACTTGCCGAGACACACCCAGCAACGTGGTTCTCCTGGGATGTTATCTATATGTTTCAGTCGTCCTTTTTTAAATCATACCTAGGGCACGTACAATAGCATGAAAAGTTCTTGCTTTAAGATACCACGTCTTTTGTATTTCAATTTCCAGGTCCTTAACTTTACTTAATTTGTCAAACCCCTTTACAGACATAATAGTGATACAGCATACAGATATAATACTTACAAAATATCAGTGGGAACAATTACATCTATTAGTCTATAAGTATTTTCTTCCTTGTCGTTAAAAATTATGTCTAGACGATTAGCTGCGATCGACCTCTCGGTGTTCGTTGCAAAATCCCAGAGGGTAATGGCATATTTATCTTCAACGCCTGGCTCAGGATGATGTTCATACCAGTAAGCAGGAGTCCTGATTTTGTAGTGTTTACTTATTTTCAATGTAATTACTATTCAATGCTATCGTACACTTTTTGCATTCGTTTGGTGTCAGCACAGGACATCCCGAGATGAGATGGTCCATTGTTTCGTCAATTGTGTCACAGAATCTGGATTTAGAGTCAGAAACATTTTGAAGAACTTTAGCAATGTAGTTTTTGGTAAGCAACCATTGAACTTGTGCCTCCAATATGAAACTCTCTGCTTTCAGTCCTGAACTTCGCAGCCACCAATGGCATGTTACTTGGTCTACATAAGCAGTTCACCTTCAAAGAATATACTGACTATGCAGGGCACGTTGGATCCAACGCTCCTCATTTAGTTTATTCCCGTTCTTGTTTGCAGTCTGCTCGATCCGTTTTGCTTGATGGTAGCAGTGGCTCCAGGCTCTTCATGTAATTCAGGGTTAATGCTAAGCTCCCTTGGGAATTTGCAAGCTCCTTTCGCAATAGAATGTGACATTTTGTAGCTCACCACCCGCAGATTCCTGTCCGGTGTACTGGATAAGTACCTGTTCATTGCTAATGAGATCTTCTTCTTCTTCTTCTTCTTCTTATTATTATTATTATTATTATTATTATTATTATTATTTATTATTATATTATTATTATATTATTTATTATTAACTTTTTTTTCTTCTTTCAAATTTTCTTCCATTTCTTGCCGAGTGTCTTCCCGACTCCTAGGGCAAAGAAACTCATAGTGTATATTGGTAGGCATTAAACCAAACTCAGTAGTTCGTTCATTTTTTTTTTTTTTTTTTTTTAAGTTAAATTAAAATACATGAGCAGCAACAGTTCTCACATCGACAATGCTCTTCTCAATACGTGTGATGTACCAGTTAAGACAATCTTTTGCACTTCTTGCAGAGATGGTAAGCCAGGGATCATTCTCATATAATTTTCGGTTCCCTTCTTGATCATTCCTAGTGATCCTACGATCACTGGTATTGTAACCGCCTTGAGATGCCACATTTTCTCAATTTCAATGAGTAGGTCTTTATATTTTCTGAGCTTGTCAAACTCTTTCGCTGAGATATTATGATCACAGGGGATGCTCATGTCGATCAATAAGCAAACTTTATTGTTTTGGTCTTTCACAACAATATCTGGTTTATTGGCTTGATGGTTCGGTCTGTATGTACTGGAAAGTCCCACAGAATGGTTACATTTTCTCCTTCAGTTACAGCCTCAGGGTGGTGATTATACCACTTGTCGGCAGTTTTGATATTGTAATGCCGACTTATTAGCCAGTGAAGATATTGGCCAACTCTGTCATGTCTTAATTTATACTCCACTGGTGCTAAGACTTTACATCCAGAGATTAGGTGGTCCACTGTTTCAATCATGTCGTTGCAGAATCGGCATTTTGGGTCTGCTCCATTTTTCATCACATTGGCCTGGTAGTTCCGGGTTAATAGGCTTTGGTATTGAGCAGCCAGGATGAAACCTTCGCTCTCTGCTTTTAGCCCTGAGCTCCGCAGCCACTGATGGGTTTGCTTCTGGTCAACATCAGCTTGTTTGCTGCGGGTCACATATTTGCCGTGCAGAGGTTTCTCCTCCCACCTATCAGCCAATTGCTCGTGCGCTTTTTTCATTGCCATCATTTTCACCTTCTTTGCAACAATAGTTGCCGTACTTCCCTCGGGTGTTCAGTTTGGGTTTCCTGCACGAGATCAATAGCAAATATTTTGCTTTCCTTGATGATAGAATGAGCTTCTTTCGTCTCTCGTGATTTTCACGAGCTTTAGCATCCAGTCATTCGATATTTCGAGATATTTGGCCAGTCCAATTGTGGTTGTTTTGTAAGCTAGTTCAATTGGATCAGGCCTCGACCTCCTTGGGCTCTGGGAGGTAAAGGCGATCTACGTCTGCCTTTGGGTGGTGCATCCTATTACAACTCAGCAGCTTGCGTATTTTTCTATCTATATTCTTTACTTCACTCATATTCCAGTTCAACACATTGTAGCTATAAGTAACAACTGGAACTGCTAAGAAATTTATAGCTAACACCTTGTTACGTGCATTTAGTTCAGATTTCAGGACTGCACGAACTCTCCTATAACATTCCTTCCTGATTTTCTCTTTCATGCTTGCATGCTGAATACCAGAGCCTTCATTTATCCCTAAATATTTGTATGTCTGTTCTTGCTCAAGCTCTCTTATGACTGTGTCAACATCTAACACGACTGATTTGTGGTCTTCACTTTCCCTTTCTGGAAAGTGGCCTTGGCACACTTCTCAAGTCCAAACTCCATCCCGATGTCATCGCTGAATGCTTTCACGGTGCGCAATAGGCCTTCAAGTTCATTATTGTCTTTACCATAAAGTTTTAAGTCATCCATATAAAATAGGTGGCTTATTTTTTTATTGGCAATTTTATACCCATACCCCGTTCTGTTTAATTCACTTGTAAGGGGTATTAGGGCTATGCAGAATATTAAAGGTGAAAGTGAGTCAACTTGAAAAATTCCACAGTTGATGTTTATATTTTCTGAGGCAAGTACTCCATTAGAGTGGTATAATTGGAGATTCGTATTCCACAACGACATATTGTGCTTCAGGAAGTTTGAAATCACAGGGGAAATTTTTAAGATGTCCAGCGATCTCAAGATCCATGGATGCGGTATACTGTCGAAGGTCTTTTTATAGTCAATCCATGCGGTGCTGAGATTTCTGCGCTTGTTGTGACAGTTCTCAAGGATCATACGATTGATTAGCAGTTGATCTTTGCATCCGTAAGAGCCTCGGCGGCACCCTTTTTGTTCAATGGGGAAAATATCGTTCTTCTCCATGAATGCATATGTTTTCTCCGCCAGGATAGATGTTAGGATTTTATACGTGGTGGATAGACAGGTTATAGGCCGATAGTTTTTTGGAAGGTTGGTTTCGTTATCTTTATTATTATTATTATTATTATTATTATTATTATTATTATTATTACTATTTTTATTATTATTATTATTATTTTTTAATTATTATTATTATCATCATCGTCATTATTATTATTATTATTATTATTATTATTATTATTATTATTATTATTATTATTATTATTATTATCATTATTATTATCATTATTATTATGCACCCGCACAGTCATAAATATGCCTCTGCATCATATACATTTTTAATGTTTCAGTGATTGCATTGCATCCATACTAGCGCTCCACGTTGGAAGGTTTTGTCGAACAAATCGACCTCAGTCTTGCACAATTACAATTCTATCCATCATCTTTTACAAAATCGCTAAATTACGATTGTTGTAGTAGGGGAGAAAAACAAACAATAATAAATGTATTTTTGAAACATACATATTCATACATACATACATACATACATACATACATATATATATATATATATACATATATATATATGCATTCATATATGTATATACATATATATAATATTATATATATATATATTATATATATATATAATATTTAGAAAGATAATGTATAGATGTGTGTGCGTGTGTGTGGTGTGTGTGTGTTGTGTTGTGTGCGTGTATGCATGTGTGTGCCATGTGTGTGTGTGTAGGTATTGATAATACATATAAATATTCACTACAATTTCTGGTTCCTTTGATACAGTCGTTCATTACACGCACCTTTGAACTTTCAGTTAAAATCAACCATAATACGATTTACACACGACTAAATACGGCCTCTACATAGGTATATACATATATTCCTACACACACACACACGCATACGCATATATATAATATTCATATAATATATATATATATATATATATATTATATATATGTATGTATGTATGTATGTATATATGTATTCTTTCATTCTATTACTCGTTTCCGCCATGCGGGTGCGGTTATGCTGGAGCAGTATCGTGGTATTTCTGATTTCCACAGTCTGGTGTGTTACAAGTTAGTACTCTTGTACGTGTTTGTGTGTATACATGTATAGGCAACCTTAAAACTTATATAATATAAAGACTATTTGAATATTACTTTTAAATCATTAATGTAAATAAAATTATGATAGAAAAATATGAAAAAAATATTTATCACAAATTAAAATTCAGAAGCACCAAATTTATGAGAAATTTTGAAAATATGTTTTTAAAATTAGTAAATCTACAATAAATAACGCACTAAAACAATAAGATAAATATGAATATATATTATATATATATATATATAATATATATATATATATATATATATATATATATATATATATATATATATATATATATATATATAAATAATATATATAATATATATATATATATATACCTATATACATATATATGCGTGTACATATACATATATATATATACAAGTATATACATATATATATATATATATATATATATATATATATATATATATATATAATTTACCTACAAGTACATGATACATATACTATATATAAGTGTGTGTGAGTGTATAACAAATATATAGATTCACAGGCAAATAAATATACCTGATCGTTTCTATTTAAACATAAATCATGAATAAATTGATTATAATTTCCCCTTTTTTTTCATAAATAAATACAACCCGCTTATTAAACTTAAACAAGTCATTGAAACACATTTTAAATTTCACAATATTTTTACGTTTTTTTCATAATTTGAAATCAGATGAAAAAAAATAGCACAATGCAAAAATATATTCGTAATAGTAATTATGTATTTTATATTTTATTTTCAAATATTCTTTTTCCTTTTTTCCTCTTTCTCTTTTGTGACATTTTGAATAAAACATTTTTATGACGTTCGTTTAAATCTTTTTGGTCACAAAATTTCGTGAAGAGCGAGACAGCGAGAGAGGGGGAAGAGAAGGAGAGAGCGGGGAGAAGGAGAGAGACAGAGGGAGGAGAGAAGGAGAGGGAAGAGAAGAGGGAGAGAGGAAGAGAGGGATATATTGATATTCTGTGTGAGACAGACCGAAAAAAGTGTGAGAGGAAAATCAAGTATATTCATTGCTTTAACATATGATTATATTTTTATCGTACAATAATAGACATTAATACAATTTTACTAGTTTCGTGCTTTGCTTTTCACTTAACACATATGAAAATCACGTATATTTTGTTCAATATGCTTACATATATGCATGTAGGGGAAGATGTGTGTGTGTGTGTGTGTGTATGTGTCTGTGCGTGTGTGTGTTTGTGTGTGTGTGTGTGTGTGAGATTGTATAATATTATACATACTACATTATGTAGGCAAATGACCGCGTGTGTACCGTTGAAGATTATTTTTCCTCCGTCTTCCCTTCTCTCTATCTTTCATCACTTGATACACTGACCGACCAGATTCAGCAAGAAAAATGGCGCGATCAGGCTCAAAATTCGATCACGTGACAACAATACAATCAATTCTAAGCGGAGAAGGCTGTGTAACAATAACGAAGATATATGGCGAAAGTGCTGATCATTTTTGACTTTTCCTTATATATATATATATATATATATATGCATATATTATTTATTAAAACTATACTGTATATTATATAATATATTATATATATAATATATATATATATATATATATATATATATATATATATATATATATATATATACGTATGCGTGTGTTTGTATGCTTTAGTCGAACAAATGGACCCACTTTAATTGTTTCCTTACAACTGCGATATTTTTCTATCGGTGATTTTTGGTAAACCTTTAAGTATTGTATGTATACACACACACACATATACGCACTGGCACGCGCGCCTACACACAGTTTTTCTTTGAGTTTTATTTTAAGTTCTTCTATAGAGAGTTGAAGCTGGTCGCCAGCAAAGTGATGAGACTTTTTGAGTTAGGGGAGTTCCCAGTGTTTGTAACTATGTGGGCTGCTGCTGTGTGAACCAAAACTATTTTCTATTCATTAAAACTTTTATAATTGTCCAGTTTTATTTACAATTCATTCGCCGTATTAGACATCAACCATTTCTGCTTGGTTCGCCTTAATTAATTTACCATAAAAGTATGTACGCAGGCATGTATGTATGTATATGTGCATGTATGTATGCATGTATGTATGTATGCATGTATGTATGTATTATGTATGTATGAATGCATGTATGTTTGTCTATGTGTGTGTAAATGATTAGTAAAGAGAAAAGCCCAAAGCAGCCAGCGGCATGAATTTACAACATGACTTCGTAGTTTTTTGTACCTAGTTCCGTTTAAAACTAAAAGCGCCATTTAGCCACTACGCCTTGGTTCGAATGTATAAGATAATCTTAAAAATCAACAAATTTTTCAGTAAATTAATCCCATTTTATTTCCATTCACTTCTTGTCTCCAGTGGAGACATAAGGCTGGGACATATAGAGAAACGGTAGAGATTATATATATCCCAAGACTATTGTGTATAGTAATGTTTGTCGTTACTTCAACATGGCTGTTTCGTACGACCCGATATTACTACCATTTTTTAGCCTCAAGATGACGCCTCCTCTAGTTGAATATCGATGCAATCTGCACGCGATATATATTGCAAGCAGGGGAGCGAACCCCTACTATCATCTAGCGACTTGAAAGGACCAGCACACTGTCCAGTTTCAGACTATTTTTGCCCATACTCAGCTCTGGATACCTGTTCGCTAGACATAACAGTAGATCGCTGCAACTCAAAACCTATAGCAAAATAAGAACCTATTTGGTATAATTAAAACAAAAACGATAAAAAGCGAACTTATTTATAGCTACACACACACGGACACGCCTACATACACACACGCATAGATATAGTTTTAGTTATCTATATCAGTTATAGACGCAAGCATGCACATATTTCTTAAGTAGATGATCAGACAGATAAATATTTTGATAGATAGATAGATAGATAGATAGATAGATAGATAGATAGAGAGAGAGAGAGAGAGAGAGAGAGAGAGGCTGACAAATAGACTAATAGGCAGACTTGCTGACTGAAACACACACACACTCACATACACACACACTCACACAGATTGATAGATAGATAAATAGATAGAGTTGTGGATAGATACATAGACAAATAGATGAACAAACTTTCGTTAGTTGTGTCAGTGAAGAGGTAATTCGGTAGGTGTACAAATAGGTACGTGGGTTCCTAAGTAGGTAGGTAGATAGGTAGGTAGGTATTTAGTTTGGTAGTTAAATAAAAGTATAGAAGAGATGAACATTAGTTTGTGAAAGCAATGTAACAATAGAAGTAAATACATCATAACCATTCTGACAAAGAATTTATCATTAACCTTGCCATTATCTGATATTTATTTCAGTATATCAGTTGGAATTTGAGACTTTTGAAGCATAAATTTAATCATAAATCTGAGACCTTATTGTCAGCGCCAATATTCATTGATTTGAAAGACTATTCTAGAATCGTAGTATGGTTCATAGAATTAGAAGTAGGTTTGCGTCGCTAGAATTTTTATTCATGGTGTGTGAACAGACTTTTACCTGAACTATGAACTTTAATCTCCATGATGCAATATGAGTTGTTGCTTTCCCTAAACCATCTAATCGGTTTGTATTATCGACATGCTAGAAACAACAGCTAAACTACCACTGATTACAGATTCAAGAAAGGAAAACGGGGGTGGGGGACTATGGATAGTGGAAAACGAAAGTTGTCTACATCCGAAAAAAACTGTTATGGTGACACCTAGGATAACATTTTGCTGCTGAACCATGTCTGGTGAATGATAATAAAGTCAGTCTAAGAGATATATATTTTAAACGTATATATTGTTCCCGATAATTCTGGTAAAACGTTATTCGGGTATTCACATCTTCATTCCCGACAAATTTCTCTTACATTACCCTATCCAGATTGAGCTGCTGTCTCAACAAATTTTGGACACTACTCCGTTGCATTATGCTCCGGCAACTTCTTTAATTATGACCGTTCAAAAGGGAAATAGGTCTACTTTTTTTCCGTTTTATTTACCCTTCGTCTTCCCATTCTATTTTTTGCATCACCTTTCTAGTTTTTTCTCGTGATTTCTCATGTAGCAGTGTCCTGATTTTTAAATAGAGCAAACCATGCGCTTAGAGCCTGTGGATTGCTTGCAGCCACATGGTGCGTTAAAAGACCTGCGTAACCAAGGGATTTAATGACAAGAAACTATTAGTAAGGTCATATTTTAATACAGTGTCACAGTGTACATTGAACGATATTTACCTCTTATTTCTTGCAATGCTTTTTTGTTGATCTTATTTTAACGAAGCAGTTAACCATATAGACATAATTATTCATACAATTTTTAAACAAGAATATTATTTTAAGGTATCATCTAAAATAAAGATATGATTTTCTTCGTACATATTATTCTTTGTTGTTGAATACTCTGAAGTTCTTAAAATTCTGCAAAGGGCGGTGCCCCAGCAAAGGGCGGTGCCCCAGCATGGCCTCAGCCGGATGGCTGAAACAAGTAAAAGAGTAAAAGAGTATAAGGATTGTTGGATTTATCTTTCATTCATGAGGATTAACCTGGGATTTGTATTCTACATACATTTACTGGAATCTCCTTGGTTGAAATTTAACTTTATTCCTTTATACTGAGTACTTACTTGATATCTGTCAAGGATTTTAAAACCCATTTTCTTTTATACATACATACATATATACATACATATATATATGTATACCAGTGTATATGCGCACCCGCGAGTGTGTATGTGGTGTATGTTGTGCTGTGTGTGTGTGTGATCTTCAAATGTATTAATTGTGATGCTCATAAATTTTATTTGTAATCCATTGCGAGGAGAAACGTTGAATTATAAATGCTTTTGCATCTTTGTGTTGTATATTTGGCGAGCATTACTCAATGCTGGTTTCAAAATATTTATTTGCACTGCAGTATATGATCTGTTTAATTAACAATACAACTTATGTATCATGATTACAAATTCATCTGGGATCTCTAGGGTAGATTTACATAGTTCAGCTATATGCCAACTCCAAGAAATGGGCTTAATTAAATTGGAAAAGAATAATTAAACGTGAAAAGCAACGTGGAAAGCAATATGAAATGCTGGATTGGAGAAATGACCTCTCAGCGAGTGAAATCCAGACCTCGGCTTTGATTTCCCGCTTGATTCGTTTCAATGCATTATCAGATTCCTTTAACAAAATACACGATTGTTACATAACCTCAATTGCAGGAACCTGTTACGAAACGAATACTTATCAAATTGGAAAGGTGTTGCAATGGAGAAGTTAGCTTCTAATGACTTGTGTCCTCACAATTTTCTTCACTCTACACCAAGAAACGAGAATTGTATTAATGATATATTCATTCACATATAGCTCTATGGAAAGTTAGTGTTAACATATATGATGTTATATATCCTTAACAATTATCTAGAAATCAGTGTGTGGTGTGATAAAAAGAATAATAGCCAGATTCTAGAGTTGGCATCATTTTCTAGTTAAGTACAAGAGACAACCTTTTACATGTTTTGGTCTGATTCTCATCTCGTCAATTAAGCATCACAGCCTAATCGTTTTTGCCAATGGAAGGATGAGAGATACAAGACTTATTAGAAGAGTTGTTACAGCGTCAAGTAGAATACTTTGCTGTATTTGATCTGAATCTCTACATACTGAGTTCAAATCCCACTGGATCCAGATCAGTCTTTCATACTTTTCTGATCGATAAATTACATACCAGACTTGGAGAGGAGAAGAAAATAATGAAGTGACAAATAAAACATGATGAGATCAGATCTCTTTGACAGGTGGAGAGATGGATTATTTCGTGGAATGGTGGAGAGACAAGCTAAATGAGCAAAGGGTTGAATTACTGGTAATATGGATGATCGATGGAGCTCCAGAGAAAACGAAGGAGGAAAGAACGGGTGAAATGTATCCTAATCATTAGCATCATGCCACTGTGTTCTGAAACTAACGTCTAAACCGGTTTTAATATTTGTTACCTATGATCCTAGAACTACCATTAACAGGGATTCATTTTCATGGACAATGCATGTGACCATACTTTAACGCACATAATATATGTTGGTTTGCTTATCAAACAAATTTTCAGTTTTGTTTTCAGAAGGGCAGAGGATTAAAAGAAACTGTAGAATGCCTTGAGATACGAGGTGGTGTCAAACGTTTCCCGGACAAGAACTGTAGAGCCCCAAGAGATGAAAGCTCAGGGTTACATGCATAGTGAGAACTGGTAGAGACTTTCATGTGGCATTGTACTGAGTGACATCGCTGTGTTTATTTGCAAGTTGTGAAATTTGTGTTTGTGATCACATGTCCCTAGAAGACGATGAGCGATCTGGAAAACATGCCCCGAGCGTCATCCCCGGAGATGCAGAGAAAATTCTCAAAGGTTGCTGTTTTAACATCGCTGTCAAAATCCAGAACGAATCGCTGAACATTCTCCACTCGCTTTTGGCAAACAACTACCAGGCCAGATTCCAAAAGTGGCAGGAACACTGGGACCGGTGCATTGCTGTGAAAGGGGACTATCTCGAAGTCCAAAAGTGCTAAATCTGGTGAATAGGATGGGTTAGGAAGTGATACTATGTGGTTTTGATGTTAGGACTTAGGTAAATAAGTTATTTCTCATTAAACATAACGATTTCAGGAATGTTTTGATACACCTCGTATGCATTTACGATTCTTTAGTTAGTTGCCGTTCATTAACCGCTTGCGATATATAAAATGAAGATTCTCTCAAATACTAGGATCGATTTTAACGACTGTTCCTCCAACAACCCTTAAAATATGGGGCCTTTGTGCCTATTTGAGAAATTATTATTATCTTAATAATGATAGAAATCAAGTAAGATTTATGAAATATATATCACCAACCTAGAAAATTGATGACAACGTCATGTTAGTATTCTTTGTTAAAGCTAATTGATGAGAACTACCCCCTTTCCGTTTTTGAATCTGTGAATGCATCCACATTTCCTTCTCAAGAAATTAATTTCAAAAATAACGGTGAAACTACATATTAATCGTTTATCTGTTGGCTTCAAGAGAAGAAAAAATCTCCGTGCATTGCCATTAACTGCTATCATAGTTATCTCCCTTGTAAGTTTTAGATTTAAACATGTCTGTACGGAGATACCGTGTCTAATAATTCTTTGCACAATTTCGGCTGATTGAATTTTCTTCAAATCACAGCATTTCATAAGATAAAATCGACCACGTAATCATTAATTTTCTTTTTTCTTATTGTCAGACATTATGTACACACACATAAATATATACATACATACGTACGTACATACATATATACATACGTGTGTAGGGGTGTATATGTATACATACATATATATATATCGGAATTTTTGATATGCTAGGCCACTGGTTTTATTGATTAATATCAATTTCTACCCTTATTCAATTTTATATATATATATATATATATATATATATATATATATATACATATATATATATTATATATATATATATATATATATATATATATTATATATATAATATATATATATAATATATAATATATATCATACAGTGATATCAGTGTCCAGAAAGTTTCAAAAGAAGGGAACTTGTGACATATTTCAACTGCTAAGGGCAAAGTTATTGCAGGTTTCCGTGGGGAAAGATTCCTTTTTATGGTAAAATAAAAGATGTAAAAACACCATATATGTCCAGTGTTGGCACCTATCGAATTCTAAGACATCAATGTTTGTAGCTCCCTAGTTGCTATCAATGAGAAATAATGAAGAGAGGCAACTCTGTACAGAGTTAACTAAACTAAAGTGGCCTCAACTAAAATAAAGTCAACTGAATTGACCGATTTTGTGCCATTAGACCGCCATGGTCGTGAAAATTACAATACCAGCACTAAACATTGTTTTGGCGTAAACGAAATTTAGATTAGTGAAACTATATTTCTGACATATTTCAACAGCTAAAGGTAAATCAACTCCAGTTATCCTGGAGAAAGACTTATCTTTTATAAGAAGGTGTAAAAATGCCATATATATATATATATATATGTTAATAAAATAGAACATATGCATATATATAAACATATATGTACGTACCTACCTCTACATGTACATATACACGCATATATGTGTACAGGACACCAAAATGACGTCGAACACATAGAGAGACGAAAAACATAGACACAAACCAAGGAACAAGACAAGCAAAAAAAGAGATACAGGACAATAAGCACAACGAAAAATCCCCTTCTTCAGTCGCTAAGGTTTCATCTACTAAACGTTTCGAAGGATAAAAGCGAGACGTTTACTTCGAAGAAAAACTTCCTTCCTGCGAAAAGCAAATCAATTAAAATTCTGAGATCTTTTCGCAGAGGGGTAAAAAAAGCAAGACGGTAACGACAGTACAAACATATAAACAGTAAAAAATATATATATAAACAGTGGAAAAATAAATATATAACAGTGAGAGACAGGACAAGGAGAACAAGATAAGAAGGGCTGTTAACGCCAGACGAAAAAAGTATTGCAAACGCTGGATTATAGTGGACGACGAGAGAGAAAGAGAGTCGACCAGTAGCCTTAGAAGGCGGGCGAGAAAAGACAGGATAGCAGTTACGACGGAAGTATCGTCGCAGATGGACGACGGGAATGAGGAGGAGGAGCAAGAGGAAGAGAGAAGAAGGGAATGGTGCGAGGAGACCATGAAGAACGGTGAGGGGGAGAGAGAGAGGAAGAGACAAGTTAAGTGAGGGAAAAAAAGACGAAAAAGGGAATGGGAGAGAAAGAAAGAAAGATGCAGAGTCGCGTGAGAGTTAATATCAAGGCTAACTTGATAAACAGAACAATCTTACTTAATAGGGTGCGTGCGTTTAGTCGTATAATATGTTAATAAAATAGAACATATGCATATATATATATATATATATATATATATATATGCATGCATGCGTGTGTGTGTGTGTGTGTGCGTGTGTGCGTGCGCATGAGTATGTATGTGTGTAGGTGCGTGTGATGTGTATGGGTGAATGTGTATATAAATAAACATATATATATGTACGTATGTATGTGTGTATATAAATATATATATATACATATATATATATATATATATATATATATATAGAGAGAGAGAGAGAGGGAGAGAGAGAGAGAGAGAGAGAGTGAGAGAAAGACAGACAGACAGACAGATAGACAGAGACAGAGAGAGTGTGAGAGAGATTCTTAGTTAAGTTGAGGCCTGAACTGGTTCTGGCCATGCCTAATTTAATCTCACCACCTGGAATAGTAATTTATTGATGCTTCGTATTACAGTCGTTATTTGGGCACCAGAGACCCTTTGAGTAAAGAATTATTATCTGTGCAGTTATATCCGTATGTTGGTTGTTTTTTCTGAAATGTGTTGGAGATATTCATCTTGGAACCATTTGAATATTAAAATATCTTTTTCGACTCTGGTGTGTTTTTCTGTAGGTAGACAAAATAAAATGACACCAAACACATTTGGCGGGAGTTACATATTTTATGAAGTAAACAAATCAGTTAAATCAGTTCGAATATGTTTTTGATATATTTTAACTTCTAAATGCAATTTCAAAGCAGTTTACCGCTGCAAGAAGAAAATTTCGCTTATCGCAGAAGTTGTACTAACGTCTTATCTGTTCAGTATCACCATTCATCGGACTCCTAAATGTGTTTCTACCTCTTTAACCTTCATCTGTAGGAGAAATCCGAGAGAGGTAATCCTGATCATATTAGAAAGTCGTAGCTATATAACAGAACAGTCATCATTGGTGACTTGCACTCACAGACGTCTTAGTCAAGAAAGACATAGTAGCGACAGTGCCAACGAGCCAGAAATGTGTATAGCAATCCGACATAGGCTGACATGCAACAGATGAAGAGTTTCTACACATTTTACCTGAAGCGAGAATTTTCTCACCCTTGTGAATAACAATGAAATCCCATTTAGAAGTAAAGATATGTCAGAATCGTATTTCAACTACTGCAACTATATTCATGAAATAATAGTTCGATTCACATCGGGAATTTGTTGTACGAAGTATATCACATCGGATGTTTCAGAAGATTAGCAGGACTTGAGACGAATTTTATATGTCTTCTAGATGATAGGAGTGTATCGACCAGCCCAGGTTACGGTGTGCTAATGCTGACGAAACGACACCAGCACTTGCTCTTTGTATTTACGCCCAAATGCTTAGACATCATTATGTTTTTGGTTTTGTTTATATTGTAACCAGTTTATGGGGATCCTCTACCGTCATATGTTGTGGTGTGTGCTAGTGTTCCATTCCAGTTTCCTATTGAGGCTAGGTTTATCTTCTATTATGTGTATACCTTCTGTAATTTGTCTGATTGTTGTATC
>NC_043015.1:26511008-26516008 GCF_006345805.1 Octopus sinensis
TAGATAGAGAGAGAGAGAGAGAGAGAGAGAGGGGGTGAGAGAGTGATATATGCATACGCACACGCATATAAGCATGAAGCATCCCAGCGGCACGCTTGAGTAATGTACCAAATAATTCTGTCTTAATGAGCTTTTCTCTTCGTCGTATTTTCCAGGTAACCAGCGGGAAAATTCTAATTCAACGGCCAAATTGGATTGGCTTAAAATAGTATTGCCTGAAAATTGTTAACTCACTTTGGTAAAAGACCAGAAATTTATCAAAGGCTGGCAGTGGTATCATAGAAGTTTCATATGGTGCTCTCTCTGATTTCTAACAGCCAGTGATGGTAGGAGGATCAAAATGGCTTAAGTGGGATTTGAAACGCGTTCAAATGCAGGTTAGAAAGCAATTTCTTGTGTAGTAAGTTCTGAACATATTTTGTTCGTTCATCATCGCTACACATATATAACAACTACAGAATGCCTAGCAAATTGTAATATTTGCAACTATTTGAAGCATGAAACCGGACTCACACACTCCCTCACACACACACATATACAAAATTATAGGTACCCCAGCATGGTCACTGCCTTTCTATATATTAAAAGACTGAGTCGGACAAGAATAGTCCTCTTCCCTTCACATCAGAATATATATATATATATATATATATATATATATATATATCCGTAATAATGAAGGGTGAAATTAATTAATTTGGAATAATTATCAATTACACCAAGTAGTCTTCGGCATGTAAAAGCCTCATTCGAGGAAAATTTAAGTAATACTAAGCAATAAAGGGTTTAGCAACGAATTGCCTTACCACATACCGAATTTAGAAATAGCAGTCAAAGAGTTATAGCTATTTCTTCTACTAAAAAGGGAGATCTCAGTAAAAACAGCAATTGGAAGGCAATTGCTGCCTTCCAATTGCTGTTTTTACTGAGATCTCCCTTTTTAGTAGAAGAAATAGCTATAACTCTTTGACTGCTATTTCTAAATTCGGTATGTGGTAAGGCAATTCGTTGCTAAACCCTTTATTGCTTAGTATATATATATATATATACTAGCAGTATCGCCCGGCGTTGCTCGGGGTTGTAAGGGAAATAACTATATAAGCATTTTTAGAGAGTTATAGCCAAAAAATAGCAAAAAAATGCATTAAAAATGGAAAAAAAATTATGGTAATTTTTTTTTTAAATCGTTGACTCATCGTAGACATTTTCTGTTTTGGTTTCTTCAAGCCATGAAGAACGCTGGTCTCATTGACAACGCTTTACGGCGTTGATTTCCATACACTCCCTTCCCCACAGCTTCACGAGGGAGGGAAGAAGGGGGAGAAGCAACACAGGTGTGAGCGTGGACGCCAACTCCGCCGCCATCGACACACGAAAAATTATGCATTAAAATGGAATAAAAAATGATGTTAAATTATTTTTAAAATCGTAGACTCATCGAAGACGCACGCTAATACCCAGACGGGCTCGATATGAATCACGACTATAAGATACCCGAATTAAACTGCACCGCAAACTGTGGGAGTAGTTAGGAATCTAAATCGATGGGGACAGACACTCACACAACTACAGTTTTATATATATAGATATGTGTGTGTGTGTGTGGTGTGTGTGTATCGATATCTCTTATCCATTACTTGTTTCACTCATTAAACAGCGGCCTACTTGGGCACATCTTTGCAGGCTTTAGTCGAATAAATTGACCTCAGTTCTTTCTTTTTCCCCTAAAACTTATTCGATCGGTATCTTCTTAGCGAACTGAAAACTAAGAACTGCACAACCAATTTCATTCAAATTTTACACATGCCTTACTTAGGGTCCGGGGAGTGTCATCGGCAAAAAAATTAGCTTTTTGCCTAGGGTGAGCCCACAGCAATATCATATCTTCTCCACTACGATTCGCTAAAACTTGAGAACTACACAACCAATTTCATTGAAATTTTGCACATGCCTTACATGTAGTTTCATGGGCAAAAAAAAATGTTCAACTTCTTGCCTAGAGTGAGCCCATAGCAATATCATATCTTCTCCACTATTCCAGTATTACGTGTTAAAAGTGAGACAAAAACATTTCTCTATTTTATCTCAGATACTTTCACTTTAACAATAAAAAAAATAGTAACAATTGAATTATATGTTAGTAAGTAATAATTAAAATCAAACTAAAGTATGATATAATCGTAACATAACAAAAGTAAAAAATACAATTGGTATAAAATTGCATCAATGACTTGAACTTGAATAAGTGGTTTCACATGAATGGGAATAAATTAAAAATAAAATTAGCGTGCAGAAATGGAATAGTCCAGATGGATGATAAAAAATTAAATTGAAGAAAAGACTATTGTCTATAAAGTATATAGTGTAGATAAAAAAAAGATTTGAACACATGGAGGAAAGCTCCGTCGAAAAGTGTCTTGGTGCGACTATGAAAGATATATAATCAGAGGCGGTAAATTCGCCACAATAGAAGCAAGGTTCGAGTCAACGGAGCGTGCAAGGGAGTACTCGACTCGAACGTGCAAAGTGGAAATATTTTAGTTTTACCTTTATATCTGGGACGTAGGACGTCCCGGAAAAAAATTCTAAATGCCCCCCCCCCCCGAAGTAGAGCTACGCTGGATTGTAGCCACACTTCTATACAAGAGGGAGGACAAGATACAATTGATCGAAATTGCAAGAGACGGGCTAACAATTCCAGTCTGTTATATATTTTGAGTATTATTATCACTAGCGATATCAAGATATAACTTTGTATTTTGTATTTTATGTGTAGATGTATATATATAGATGTACATGTAATATGTACACATATATATATACACATATATACATGCACTAGCACTATGACCCGGCAACGACAGGTCTTTAATGCTAGTATATATATATAAAACTGAGAATGTGTGTCTGTCTGTCTGTCTGTGTGTTTCCCTAAAACTTGAGAACTACACAACCAATTTCATTCAAATTTTACGCATTCCTTACTTAGGGTCCATGTAGTTTCATGGGCAAAACAAATGTTCAACTTCTTGCCTAGAGCGACCCCATAGCAATATCATATCTTTTCCACTATTTCAGTATTATGTGTTAAAGGTGAAACAAAAGCATTTCTCTATTTTATCTCAGATACTTTCACTTTAACAATAAAAATAATAACAATTGAATTATATGTAGTAAGTAATAATTAAAATCAAACTAAAGTATAATATAATCGTAACATAACAAAAGTAAAAATAGCAATTGATATAAAATTGCATCGAAATGACTTGAACTTGAATAAGTGGATTCACATGAATGGGAATAAATTAAAAATAAAATTAGCGTGCAGAAATGGAATACATTAGATTATTTGCTAATTAGCTAGCATTAAGTATCTATATGAAGTTTGGCTGTATGTAATATCTGTTTTCTCGAACAGTGGGTTCTACAGAATACTGCGGTTGGTTTATTTCTTATACATAAAGGACTATAGCTTCAACTGCTTACTGCTTTCTGGCTCATCGTAAGCTTTGTTGTTATTATTATTACTGATTAACTATTGTTATCACGTTTGTTGGTTCCTCGTAAAGGAAACATTGTTGTGTTGCATTTGTTAAATAATTGTAAACTGTAACCCTCCCCCTTTGGGAGAAGGAGCTTTGGTTATTGTTTAAAAATTGAATTGTGTCCCTGTTTGGGGAAATTGACAATATTTTCACCGTTTACACGGAAGCATTTTTGTTAGAATGCCTTCGATAGAAGAAAGTCAAAAAATGAATTTCGCTGCAGCCGTCGGTGGGCGCGAACTCATTGAAATTGAAATGGAAGAAATACGGATTGATCACCGACAAAGACGGTGAATCTAGGATAACACCACCAAACGAAATAAAAAATTAAATTAAAGAAAAGACTATTGTCTATAAAGTATATCATGTAGAGAAAAAAGATTTGAACACATGGAGGAAAGCACCATCGAAACGTGTCCTGGTGCGACTATGAAAGATATCTAACTAGAGGTGGTAAATTCGCAACAATAGAAGCAAGGTTCGAGTCAACGGAGCGTGCAAGGGAGTACTCGACTCGAACCTTGCAAAGTGGAAATATTTTATTTTTACCTTTATATCTGGGACGTAGGACGCCCCGGATAAAAATTTAAAATGTCCCCCAGAAGTAGGGGTAGGCTGGATTGTAGCCACACTTCTATACAAGAGGGAGGACAAGATACAATTGATCGAAATTGCAAGAGACGGGCCTAAAGTTCCAGTCTGTTATATATTTTGAGTATTGTTATCACTAGCGATATCAAGATATAACTTTGTATTTTGTATTTTTATGTGTACACATACATATACACATATATACATGCACTAGCACTATGACCCGGCAACGACGGGTCATAATGCTAGTATATATAGATATATATATATATATATTTTAGGCTTGGCTCTCCGTCGATTGCGGCGATGAGTTTTCCAGTTGATGCAATCGATGAACAGCCTGCTCGTAAAATTAATGTGCAAGTGGTTGAGCACTCCACAGACAAGAATAGACTTAATGTAGTTCTTAGGAAGATTCAGCGGGGTTAGCCTTTTTTAATTACGCACGATTCCCTTTTGCCAGCTCAGTGAACGGGAGCAACGTGAAATAAAGCGTCTTTCCGAAGGATGCAATGTGTCACCCGGCATCGGCCCCACAACGTTAAAAGACGGATGCCCTACCACTCAGCCGCGCGTCTTCTCCAAGCACCTGTAATTTATTAGTATTGACTTGCGCAGAAATGGTTATTATTATTTATTATCACACTGAAATATATCACATGATAGCTTAATTGGCAAATGGTCTTGTGCCAAATATAGAAATCCATTTCTAGTAATCTTTAGAAATGGCTGAATGGAATAGTTAGGCAATACTATTGCATTCAGCCATTTCTTATGAATGCTGGATTCGGTTCTCCTGGCATGAAACAATCAAGTAACATCAGACCATAATATAGTTTTCTGCTTACATATATATATATATAT
>NC_043015.1:26526008-26543508 GCF_006345805.1 Octopus sinensis
GGACCGAACTAGAGGAAATTTAAATGAATTTACTAATTTCGAAAATAAACTCCTACAGCCAAGAAAAGAGTACGTTGTTAATTCCCCCGCTGACACGCTGACACTTTGACACATTAACACTCAGAATTGACATTAATTTAGGATACTGTGGACAGCTATTAAATCTAGAAGGTGATTAATACAGCGTTTGTTTAGGATTTGTCTAACTTTGTGTTTATACTTGTCAAACATTGTGACATCAGCCTCCAAAGCTCTTCTAACTTTACAATCATCTCAGATCCCCGCAACCTATAAATATATATATATAATATATATATATGCAAATACATATACATACATACATATAATTATATATATATATATATATATATATATATATATATATATATATATATATGTATGTGCGTATATATATACTTACATATATATATATATATGTGTGTGTGTGGTCGGTATGTGTGTATGCTGTTAATATATATGTATATGCGTGGGTTCGTGTGTGAGCGTAGATATATGTGTATAAGGTGTACATGTGAATCTGTGTGCTGCGGCTTCATACAGGCTTTTGTATATATATATGTGTGTGTCTGTGTGTAAGTATGTATGTATATGTATATGTAATCAACAGATAAGATCCAGATTTTCTCGGTATAGGAAACACTTAGTAGGGCTCAAATGATTCGAATTTAGACACGAATGTCTTTACGAGGGGCCAATACCTCTGGGTAGAGAGTAGCTATAAGAGGAATCCAGGTGAGCAGATATGGGGACAATTTTCGGCAACAGCTTGGGATTGATATGCACATATACATGTGTATATATGTATGTATGTATGTATGTATGTATGTATGTATGTATGTATGTATGTATGTATGTATGTATTTATGTATGTATGTATGTATGTATGTATGTAAGCATGTATGTATGTATGTATGTATGTATGTATGTATGTATGCAAGTGGAAAGCAAGTGTTGCTTTCGGAAGGCTAGAAAAGCGCCTCTGGAGTCGGCGAGACATATGCAGAAAGATAAAGGTGTACAAGGCATGTGTGCTCCCTTCTCTCTATGCCTGCGAAACGTGGGTCACATATCAATGCCACCTTAAACAACTGGAACATTTCCACCAGATGTGCCTCAGACGGATATATGGCATTAAGTGGAAGGACCGCATCAGTGATCTTGAAATGTTGCAAGGCTCTCAGTGTGAAAGTATAGAAGCTCTAGTGTTAAAGCAAAGGCTCAAATGGAGTGGTCATCTGGTCAGGAGGAAGGATTCAAGGATGCCAAAACAACTATTTTATGGCGAGTTAGCTAAAGGAGAACGACCTCCACATAAACCAAAAAAGAGGTATAAGGACTTGCTGAAGGCATAATAAACTGATACCCAAACGTCGACCAACTGAAATAGTGTGACTGTCACAATATTAGAAAAATGTACGATAAAATCGACAGTAATTGTTGTATTTGCTTATTATCATACGGAATAATACTGAACAGCAGCTAGTATATTATTAGCTGTACTATAAAGAAATGTATTTTAATAATATTAACTTTTAGAAAATTATTATCAAAATCTAAAACGACATATGCAACGAAGGGAAGGCGAAAATGAGTAAGACGAAAGTTTTGAAGACAGCTGCATGCTAGACTATCGCTGATTGGTTGATTGAATTGAAAATTAACCAATAAAACGCGATCACCATGCAAACGGCCACGACTCCCATAAACTATCATTCGCAACCTAGGCATGTAATGTTCGATGCACAATAGAGTCGACTAATGAAGTATATATATGTGTGTGTGTGTGTGTGTGTGAGTGTGTGTGTGTGTGTGTGTGTGTGTGAGAGTGTGTGTGTGCAATTAGTGTGCACCAATGCAAGTGCTTATGTGTAGGGCAGCATGTTAATAAAATCATTGGAGCGCCAGAAAGTACACAATGCGCAACAGTTTCTAGCATTCTTCGATTTGGAGTTTAAGGAACATTTTATGTCCCTAGAATAAAGAAATGAAGCAAGGAAATCTGACAGTGGAGACATTTTATCCCTAAGCATTAGTTCGAGACAACATAATGTCTTCTGGCTGCGGCGTTGGTCATGTTGCGGTTCACTTGTTTGTATAGGAAACAGACAAAAGGATAGATATATGTCCAGGAGAGGAATGAAGGGGTACATAAACAGTAGTGTGTAATGGTAAAGAAGGTGGGTTCTATGGAAGATGGTGGAGATGGGGAAAGTATTTATAGATGTTATCATTGATATTAATGTTTGAGGGCGATTAGTGTCGGTAAATGAAGTGGAGTGTTGACAATGGGGCTAGGTTAATTAGTTTTGGTTGTTATTAGGGAGAAGGAGGGGCAAATGGATATGAAGATTGTGGTGGAGAGACGTGATGGGGGATACTAAAGGAATTATGGCCAGAAGTGAGCGAGGCACAATGTATTAGGCACACACACACAGATATATATATATCGTTGCATATATTTCCGCATCTGTAATAATTCTAGAGTTGGTATTATATATATATATATATATATATTTATTCTTTTACTTTTTTCAGTCATTTGGCTGCGGTCATGCTGGAACACCGCTGTTAGTCGAGCAAATCGACCTAGGAACTTATTCTTTGTAAGCCTAGTCTATCGGACACTATTGGCGAACCGCTAAGTTGCGGGGACGTAAACACACCAGAGTCGGTTGTCAAGCGATTGTGGGGGAGGAAAAACACACACGTAAACATATATATATATAATATATATATATATATATACGACGGGCTTCTTTCTGTTTCCGTCTACCAAATCCATTCACAAGGCTTTGGTCGGCACGAGGCTATAGTTGAAGACACGTGCCTAAGGTGCCACGCAGTAGAACTGAACCCGGAACCATGTGGTTAGTAGCAAGCTACTTACCACACAGCCACATCTATGGGCTTACTAGTTCACAATTTCGCGCTCCGTCGCAGTATCCCACGTTTTATCTCGTTATTCGAGTAATGGAAGAAAGGAGTAATTTTCCGTAGCATTCTATTATGATTATCAGTGGTTCACTAATGTTGATTTTTATTCTTGGGGCGGCGGGGAGCAAAGTTAAAACATTATATTAATTGGGAGTGTCTCAATCGATGCCTAAAATTTTACATAGGTCTTTCCATTTATAAAATACTTATATATAAGTAGTTTGTTTTATACGTTTTTAATATACTTTGTGAGTATATTTTGTTTCCTGAAATTTTCCTTAGTTTTTGATTTCAAGGTCCTTACTTGACATTCCTTACAATCAAATTTATGTAAAAGTGCACAGGATCATGATCGATATTGAAAACGATGTTGTTTCATGTAAATATATTTTGAATATTCGAAGAGACAATGAGAAAAATGTCGCATAAAAGTTTAAAATTTATTTGATTTAACAATAATTCGATTCTAGAAGTTCTATGGTAATAAGGAACTCAATGACAAAAACTAAAAATGCTCTTTACAAACAGATCATATCAGAAAATCTAAATATATTAAATAAATTCCATTCTATTTTCATCTCAGAATTCTCTAAAACAGTTCTCCTGTTCATTCTAAATGTATTTATTAGCAAACAACACACAATGAAGCAGTGAAGGCATTTTGTTTTTTCACAGCTAAATACATTAGCATAACATTGACACGATTAATTTTTCATAACTTGCATGTCACTAATTTTTATTATTCGTTTATACAAGTGTATAAACACTAATTCAGGCAAGAACGAGTTTGACAAGCGTCATGTAAAGGGAAAATAAGAAAAGGTCGTTTTTTATTTTCGAATATTTTCATTTGTCTCATTTGTCTTATTTTTAAACTTTGGTTTTTTTTTCTTGAGAACACATTCTTCGTGGTAAATGGCGAGTTTGATGTCTATATCTAGCATACAGGCTGTCCACTATTAGTGGTCATTCCTCTAAATTTTGTATGTATAACATTTTTAATCTTTGGATTTTTAAAAAATATTCCAAGCCACTGGTTTTAATTGATTAATATCAATTTCTACCCTTATTTAATTCTAAATAAAAAAAATGTTCTCTAGCCGGTAAATTAACTGTTGTAGTATATTAACTGCAGAGTAATTTCCGATCTCAGCGCGCCAAAGTGAAGGCATTTGAAAGATACACATATATATAATTTGTGGAGCTTTATACACGCTGGATTTCGGTCGAGTGCCCTGCATCTAGTTTTGGAAATTGTATTTCGTAAACAACAGACTACGCTGACGATCTTGCAGGTGTTTATGTATCTATATACGTAAATATTAAAAAGTGAAACTAATTAGTACGTAGGTAATCGTTTATTATTTTCGTGTATTTTCATTTGTCTTATTTTTAAACTTTTGTTTTTGCTGAACTTTTCTTGAGAACACATTCTTCGTGGTAAATGGCGAGTTTGACGTCTATATCTAGCATACAGGCTGTCCACTATTAGTGGTCACTCCTCTAAATTTTGTATGTATAAAATTCTTAATCTTCGGATTTTTTTAAAATATGCCAGGCCACTGGTTTTAATTGATTAATATCAATTTCTAACCTTATTTAATTTTATGTATATATATATATATATATATATATATATTATATTATATTATATTATATATATGTATATATATAGGTGTATATATATAGATATATATAGAGAGAGATATACACACACAGAGGTATATATGTATAAATATATATAAGTATATATATGTACTAATAATATTTGAAATGAAAGATTATTGCGATTGACGACCGGTTTCGCTTTCGCTAGTCATGACATTAAAATTATTATAATTTCGTATTTTCATAAGAAGAATGTAGTCCAAGTTCTTATTCAAGAACATGGTCGACATCCACAACGCTCTTTCTTTTAAAGTATATTAGAACTCTGTAAACTGTGTGCATTTTAATTCTTTTATTACATATGTATTTTGTGCATTACAACCCACCAGGTGGGGACAATCGGAATTCTCATTCTCCCTCTTCTTACTATATATATTTATATATATATATATATAATATATATATATATATATATATATATATATATATATATAATATATATATATATAATATATATATACGGTTAAGTAATTGAGATTCAAGTGAATTCTAATGAATTCACATGAATATGGTCCTTAACTAGGATGCACCGGAAATCTATATGATGTTAACCATACGACAAGTGGGGTGATTACAAATAGGAAAAAAGCAACAAGAATGGATTAAAATATCGGTACAATTGTTTCGTACGAGGACATCTTTAATAAGCTACAAAAATGCAGTAAATATAGATGGCTCGTACTCGTCAGCCGAAAAAACATCAGAGATTCCCAAACATCAAAAGGGGTAGATACAAATAAGGGTGCGAGTTTAACTGCATTGAAAAAAGTTTGATTCCTAGAGATCCGATGAAAGGTCTTGAACTTACAGAATTTGTGCATAAATTTCAATAACAATCTGTTCCTCTACACGATATGACAGTCACTTTGCTTCTTACTCGGATTCTCAGAAATTTCGCATGACTGTATCCAAAATTTCTTCACATAACTTGATTAACAATTCACTATGAGCTATATATGGACATGCACAAATTCTGTAAGTTCAAGACCTTTCATCGGATCTCCAGGAATCGAACTTTCTTCAATGCAGTTAAACTCACACCCTTATTTGTATCTACCCCTTTTGATGTTTGGGAATCTCTGATGTTTTTTCGGCTGACGAATACGAGCCATCTATATTTATTGCATTTTTTGTAGCTTATTAAAGATGTCCTCGTACGAAACAATTGTACCGATATTTTAATCCATTCTTGTTGCTTTTTTCCTATATATATATATATATATATATATATATATATATATATACCGGAGTAAACACATAAATGTGAAACAAGGTGGAAAAAAGAGTACTCAAATACCAGTGGTAGAGTAATATGCTTTATTTTAAGCAGCAGAAAATTCAACAAAATCTGTTACTCTGAGTTTCTCGTTGCCGTTCATCAGACAGTTCTTGCTAGAACTGTCTGATGAAGAACTGTCTGATGAACTGTCAGCAAGAACTGTCTGATGAACGGCAACGAGAACTCAGAGTAACAGATTTTGTTGAATTTTCTGCTGCTTAAAATAAAGTATATATATATATATATATATATATAGGAAAAAAGCAACAAGAATGGATTAAAATATCGGTACAATTGTTTCGTACGAGGACATCTTTAATAAGCTACAAAAAATGCAATAAATATAGATGGGTCGTACTCGTCAGCCGAAAAAACATCAGAGATTCCCAAACATCAAAAGGGGTAGATACAAATAAGGGTGTGAGTTTAACTGCATTGAAGAAAGTTCGATTCCTGGAGATCCGATGAAACGTCTTGAACTTACAGAATTTGTGCATGTCCATATATAGCTCATAGTGAATTGTTAATCAAGTTATGTGAAGAAATTTTGGATACAGTCATGCGAAAATTCTGAGAATCCGAGTAAGAAGCAAAGTGACTGTCATATATATATATATATATATATATATATATATATATATATATATATATACATATATATATATATATATCAGGAACGTGCCGCCTGTGTAGGCAAGTAGGCGGTGTCTATCCTGAAAAACATTAAATGATAGTAATGTTTTCCTTTTATGGCAAAATATGCACCTAATTCAATAAAATTTTGAAGTTTACTCTGATTTCTATGAATAAAATTCAAAATATCTTCTTTTTTTTTGTTCGTATATTAGGTTGGCATAATTCGCCCCTGCCTTTCAATTTCAGTATTAAAACTATGTATAGTACTGCTGCAGTATACGTGTTGCGTACATTCCTACAACAACGTATTCTTTACATGCTATGAACGCAGAGCTAATTCTGCCTCCAACTCAACCACACCTGTGTTTCACTGATATTTTTGCGTGTTTCCTGCATAGATGTCACCAACTGCCGACCCTGAGTAATTGCTGACGGCACGTGCCTGACTTATATGTATGTATGTATATATATATATATATATATATATAGTAAGAAAAAGGAGGAAGAGAATTCCATTTGTCCCCACCTGGTGAGGTGTTATGCAAAAAATATGTGATAAAACAAAGAAAATTATATATATCGAATTAAATCAAGGAGTCCTTTAGCAATGTTTCACAAGAAAGGGAAAGCTATAACTGTAATTAAATACGTCAGAGATTGTTAGAACACCTACAATTCTAGAAATAAGAGCTAAAGTGCTCTTTACATATATATATATATATATTTATATGTACTCACATATACGACCGCTCCACCTTCCTCAACTCAGGTCCATTTTATTTCACAGTTTGTATGTGTAGGTTTCATTTTAAAATTGCCTGCAACCAACCCTATTATGTGTGCTTATCCTGCAACTCTTGTGCTAACTCTTACGGTATTTCACTTTTACTGCCTCTTCCACTACGAAATGAAGCGTTACTGGAGAATTGAAGATACGAAACAATCAACATATATATCAGCTAATCTACACACGCGCGCGCACATGTACATGTACGTTACATTTATACTTGGCCCCCAACACCTAAAATACGAATGTAAAACAGCATACATACACATATATTATATATATATGCAGATAGATATGTATGTATACATACATACATACATACACACACACACACACACGCATATATATATATATATATATATATATATATATATATATATATATATATATATATTCACATGCACACGCCACACACACACAAATAGATACACATATTAATTAAACAAAAGTAAAAAGAATCCTATTGCGTTTCACTTATGAATGCTGAACAAGTGATTTCCTAACATTATTCCTCCAATGTTCCCATGTACATCACGAACAAGACATAGGTAAATACATATTGTGAAATATATATTAAAGAAAACTCAAGAAAGAAAACAGAACACATGAATGAAAATACAGTGAATTGCAGATTAAGGGCAGGAGAGGTATAAATAGGTAAACGAAAATTGGGACAGATCGATGATGCCACTTCAAAGGAACATCTTTTTTATTCATTTATTTACATGATTTTTTATTTTGTTTTATTTGTTATATATATTCTGATTGAGATGCAACAGTTCTTGACTAGAAAAAAGGCATTGTGTTAGACTTTCTTCTTTAGCTTGAAATTATTCTTTATATATATCTATGTTATAAAACTCTCA
Source organism: Octopus sinensis (assembly GCF_006345805.1). Lineage (NCBI taxonomy): Eukaryota > Metazoa > Mollusca > Cephalopoda > Octopoda > Octopodidae > Octopus > Octopus sinensis. Next base: position 26,534,200 of record NC_043015.1, read on the forward strand.
CTCTCTCTATCTCTCCCTCTCTGTATATATATATATACATGTGCGTGTGTATGTATATGTGTGTGTGCGTACGTGTGTGTTTGTCTGAGGGAATGTGTGTATGCGTGAATGTGTGACTGAGGTCAGCCAATAATGAACAAATGGTGTGATACTATTTTACTTGACTCCCGGAAAACATCTTATCTCTGACATTCAATGAGTTGTACTGATATTACAGTCTACATCAAAGTATATGCAGTATTTGTGTGTACGTGTGTGCATATGTATGCGTATATGCAAGATATATATATATATATATATATATATATATATATATAACAAAGTGGAGTTGTAGGATACCGCACGAGTGGAATTATATACGCAAGAAGGTTTGAAAATGCAATTTTAAAAGATGTTTATTTACTTTACCGGTTTCACTCTTTGGAAAAAGATTGTCAAAAGTAACATGTAAAAGTTTGGTTGCGTTAATTATTGGTTGTTACAAAATGCTAAATTACATATATACAGTCTTTGGTAACAAGAACATGTTAAGGACATTAAAAATTTTAACAAGTTCCTTAAAATATTGGGCACAAAAGATTACAACATAAATATACATTCTCAAGAAAATGTTAATGATAGTTTTCAGAAGGAATTATTAAAAAGTTCAGTGGGATATTGGTATTGTATCTGTATATTCAAACACGCACAGAATATTGGTTGTTACAGAGTACTACAATACATATATATACATTCTTTGGTGACAAGAGCATGTTAAGAACATAAAAAAGTTTAACAAGTTCATTGAAATATTGGGCACAAAAGATTACAACAAATATATACGTTCTCAAGAAAATGTAAAAGATAATTTCCAGAAGGAATTATTAAAAAGTTCAGTGGAATATTGGTATACACGCACAGAATACTATGATTTCAAAAATGTTTACATTATAATAGTAGGGAAGCTAAAACTGACATGTCCACCATGTTAGCGTAAAATAATATTATCTATTCAAGGGACACTGTAGGTGTGTTTGGGTGGGGGAAGGAAGAGTAATGTGGAATTGAAAAGAATTTCTCCTTTTTGTCTCTCCTTCACGCACCAATGATTTGGGGGATTGGTCTTTAGAGGTCAGAATGGTTCGAGTGTGTGTGTCTTTGTGTGTGTGTATATACATATGTGGTGTGAATAGATGTGTCTGTGTGTTTGTAAAATCTGGTAGGATGGTGTGTGTATATGTGTGCCCGTTTGTCAACCGCGTGTGTGATCGTCTTGGTCTTGTGTGTGTGTATGTATGTGCGTGATTGGCATTTGTCATGGTGATGTGTGTGTGCATGTGTGTATATATGTGTGTCTGTATGGAGGTCAGAATTGTGTGAGTGTGTGTGCCTTTGTGTGAGTTTATATATGTATACATGTGTTTGTGTGTGGGGGCTGTTTTGATTGGTCCCAGGGTCCATTGTGGTATAAATAGATGTGTATTTTTTTTAATTTGGTAGGATGTTGTGTGTATGGTGTTGTGCGTGTGTGTACGTGTGTGATTGGCATTCGTCATGGTGCTGTGTGTTGCATGTGTGTGTATATGTGTGTCTGTATGGCGGTCAGAATGGTGTGAGTGTGTCTTTCTGTGTGTGCGTATATATGTATACATGTGTCTGTGTGTGTGTGGGGGAGGGTGTTTTTGATTGATCCCAGGGTCCATTGTGGTGTAAATATATGTGTGTTTTTTTAGAAATTTGGTAGGATGGTGTGTGTATATGAGTGCCCGTTTGTCAACCATGTGTGTGATTGTCTTGGTGTTGTGTGTGTGTGTATGCGGGTGGTTAATGTTTGTTAGTGTGTTGCGTGTGTGCTAGTGTGTATATGTGTTTGTTCGTATGTGTGTCCATGTGTGTTGGGTTTGTCTGGGTGGCGTGTGTGTGTTTATGCGTTTTGTGTGTGTTGGTATTGAGTATGTGTTTGTGTGTGTGCGTATATATGGTGCGAGTGTGTGTGTCTTTGTGTGTTTGTTTTGGATGTGTGCCTGGGGGGTATGTTAGAGTATGTTTAGTTGTGGTCTGTATTTTTGAATGATATTATTTTCCCTATTTATTCGTGTTTGGTCTGTGGTGTTGTCTGGCATTGGTATATTGAGGAAACTAAGAATTTGGGGGACTTATTGTGTGCACAGAGGCCTATGTGTCCACTAAGTGGTATCTATCTTGTGGTAGGGTCCCTCAGTTGTTGGCGTTGAACTGTCATCCTTTCTCTGAGGGTAAGGCTCGTTTGCCCTATGTAGTCTTCGTGGCACCCTTCACGCCTTATGACATAGAGTAAATTTATTGATGTGCAGGTGAAATTATTTTTTATGATAGAGGTGTGTCCTGACTGGAACTTGTACGTTGATCCCTCAATGAGGTGGATGCAAGTCCTGCAGTTGAAACGACCACATTTTTTGACGGTGGGCGGTGGGTTTGTGTTGTGTAATCCCCCAAATCATTGATGCGTGAAGAAAGACAAAAAGGAGAAATTCTTTTCAGTTCCACATTACTCTTCCTTCCCCCACCCAAACACACCTACAGTATCCCTGAAATAGATAATATTCTTTTACGCTAACATGGTGGACAGGTCAGTTTTAGCTTCCCTACTATTATAATGTAAACATTTTTGAAATCATAGTATTCTGTGCGTGTATACCAATATTCCACTGAACTTTTTAATAATTCCTTCTGGAAATTATCTTTTACATTTTCTTGAGAACGTATATATTTGTTGCAATCTTTTGTGCCCAATATTTCAATGAACTTGTTAAACTTTTTTATGTTCTTAAAATGCTCTTGTCACCTAAGAATGTATATATATGTATTGTAGTACTCTGTGACAACCAATATTCTGTGCGTGTTTGAATATACAGATACAATACCAATATCCCACTGAACTTTTTAATAATTCCTTCTGAAAACTATCATTAACATTTTCTTGAGAATGTATATTTATGTTGTAATCTTTTGTGCCCAATATTTTAAGGAACTTGTTAAAATTTTTAATGTCCTTAACATGTTCTTGTTACCAAAGACTGTATATATGTAATTTAGCATTTTGTAACAACCAATAATTAACGCAACCAAACTTTTACATGTTACTTTTGACAATCTTTTTCCAAAGAGTGAAACCGGTAAAGTAAATAAACATCTTTTAAAATTGCATTTTCAAACCTTCTTTCGGATATATATATATATATATATATATATATATATATATAATATATATATATATATATATATATTATATATATATTGGTAAAAACGGTAAGGTAACAAAAGAAAGAAATATTATGTAAATATTATGTAAATATATATATATATATATATATATACATATATATATATATGTATAAATCTAAGTGGAGGCGCAATGGCCCAGTGGTTAGGGCAGCTGAAATCGCGGTCGTAGAATCGGAGTTTCGATTCCCATACCGGGTGTTTTGAGTGTTTATTGAGCAAAAACACCTAAATTTACATAATATTGATGTCTCTTTCTTTTTGTGGTAGTGTCCTTCAGTTGTTGGCGGTGAACTGTCATCCTTTCTCTTACCGTTTTTACCAATAAATTACCTCCCGAACGACGCTATTCTTCACTAAGAGATAATACACCTTTTTTGGATAATCACCAGACATTGGTTGAGAACTCTAACACACAGAAGAAGTTAATATGGACGCCTATTGCATAGATTATTCTATGAAAAACATACCATTACCAATATATATATATATATATATATATGCCGAGCCAGTGTGGCAGAGTAGATTCCCCAAACCATCTGAAGCTATTCTCTGGCTGAGTGAACATGCAGAGACCTTCGTCCTGGAGTGGACTGGAGATGAGCAATCCGAGGAAATGAAAATCAAAATATTTTACCCCAAAATAAAAGTCTTTCAATCAATCGAACACGATCAGCTAGCTTATGGAGGCTCTCAGTTTCCATCATGGCCTCAAGACCATGAATGTTAATATTTTGTTCGAAGGATAGATTTGTTGTATAGTATTGCTGCTATATTAGTATTATTGTGGAGTCATACTTGGTGTTTCATTGGTTTTATATTAAAGAGTTAAAGATCCCAATCGGTCAGGAAATGCGATGGGATTGCGGCTAAAAAGTAACCGGTGTATGCGTTGCTCACCGAGTCCTGACAAGATCGTCAAGCACCTTGGGCATGGTGCTACAGGTACAGCCGTTGATGACTTGCTCAACTTTAACCCAACACCTTAGCTTTTTGTTTAATGAAATGCATTCCTTGTTTTGTTTCACGAAATTTTCGTTAAACTGAACCGCCCGTTTCTTATGTATTTATTATCATACATCACCTTTTATATAACATCTCTGGAAGTGGCGTTTATTTTATTAGTGTATAATATATACATCATAATTTATTAACAGAATCCCCAGTTTTTTCTAACTTCTTCATTCAAAATATTAATTTTCGTTGCACTGTATTTCGTCATTCCTGTAGTTTGGATTCATTTCTTTCGTGTACAGGCGCAGTTTATTATAATCTGTCGATGTCTTCGCTGACCGAGTTGATACTTATTTTCAACTAAGTAACAAAATGAAATAGTGTACTTTGTTCATATCCTTGGTTTAGGAATCGAGCCAACAACCTTATGATCCTAACCCCAGCAACCTGAACAGCAGATCACATGTCTTCATCTGAAAATAAGTGAAATGTTGTCATATTGTCGAATACATAAACAGAGAAAACTTTCCCTAAAAATAAAAATTGACAGTAAAAATACATGTGAAGAGCGGAGAATGGTATGTAAGGACAACTGCTGGTCTTCCACAAACAACCATACGCAAACATGTGCCTCGGGGGTGGGGGGGGGTTCTTTATAGCCGCAATCCCATCGCCATTCCTGACCGATTGGGATCTTTAACTCTTTAATATAAAACCGATAAAACACCAAGTATGACTCCACAATAATACTAATATAGCAGCAATACTATACAACAAATATATCCTTCGAACAAAATATTAACATTCAATGTCATGTTTTGAATATCTAGAATGTTTTTTTCTGCAAACCCTCAATGTACAAATAATCAATTGTTCTGGAATTTGTGAGTTGATTTATATTCTTCTTTGTTGGAATATCCCAGTATATCAAAGTTTTATGAAAATTAGTTCTTGTATAACCAGTGACTGCGAAATAGTTACAAATGAAGATCTATATCAGTGATATACAAGAGCTATGAAACATATATTTTAACATTCTATAGAAGGAGGATATAGATTATTGCCGTCGTTATTTACTTAATTGGTGAGTTTTTAACTAGAGGAAGAGAAAGTTAATCTCAACTAAAGTTAGATTGTTGTCTTGAGTTACAAACACTGGACACACATGAAAGCGATTTAACTCACGTTTAGTTATTACGGAAAAGAAGCTTATGATTTTGGCTTAAAACATAGAATATAGAAAGAGAGTTTTAGATAGATAGAATGGGCAAATATATACGCCAAACGTAAGTTAAATCAGTTTTAAGCAGAGTTTAAGCGTAGATTTGAAAAATTAGATAATAATGAAATAAAAATATACTAAAAATGATTTGTGCATTCATTCCTAACACGCTCCGGTAGACTTAGACATGAATATGCTATTTTCAGTTTATTCCTTTGTTATTTTTCAAACTTGGAAATCCTGCCGATGAAATGAAATAGCTATTTTGCAAGAGTCTATTTTAGCATATTAAAAAAAATATTTAAAATTTACATACATTTTACTTTAACGTATTTTTTTTATATCCCAGTTCCCAATATATTATAAGCAGCAAATATAACAAGTTTATTAAATAACTCTGCGGTTTTGTAAAATAACAATAGTAGGGACTATAAAATTGCTTGAAATATATATGATAACATGCCAATCATTTTGAACAAAGTAGCGACGGTTATGTGCTTTGCTTCTCAGAGAAAAATTAATATCATGCTTTATAAAGGTCTCATCATGAACAAACATTAACAATTCATATTTTCAATTAACTAACGGCTGAAAACTGAGAAATTCCATAACACATTCATCCATATTCTAAAAAATATCTTTATTTAACGTAAACACAAAACAGAAAATCGTTATTTTTGTCGCCATATATCAAAACCACTAGACAACGAATGACTGACAGGCGGCTTTATACAATACGGTTCTGACTACATCAAAATGTTTTGTATTGTTAACTTGAATATTCAAAGAGGTTATTTTTTATAGTTTATGTTATATCTACATACAAAGTCGTTTATAGTGAATGAGAGCAAGAATGCTCAAGTATAATTACGTACTTATATGTGTATATGTTGGTATGAGTGTATGCTTGCATGTATATTTGTACGATGTTGCAATATTCGTGTATGCTAGAACTTCCTCATTGTATTACAGGTACAAATGCTATATGGATATTGACAAAAACACACGCATGCACACACACATACACCTCTATGTATATACATACAATGTATATACTATATGCCTTGCACATATATACTGTATATATATATATGTGAATGTGTGTGCTTGTATATCTATGCATACACATACATAAATATATATGTATACATATGTATATATATATATATATATATATATATATATATATCTTATTATAAAAGGCAGATTTTATCTGCCTCCCTTTGTCTCTTATAGAAATCTACAATATAGGATTTCTTCAATTACAATTTACCTAGCATTTTTAAGAGTAGAATGCATCGGGTCGTGCCAGGTCCAGTTTTTTAAATTTCAACCCCAATTAAGCAAAATTTAGAGAAAACTCACATTGTGGTGTGTGAGTCAAGTGCTTTTCTTAGTGTGAGCTATAGAACACGCACACACACACACAAAAAGGGAGCGATCTGATTCACTCACGCTATCACTCTAATTTCTACGACTTTCTCTTTGCAAGTTTGCAACGATTAAAGTGAAACTACTTCGATAAAACGAGAGAAGTGTACCTTAAACCACTACTAAAAAAAAACAGCAAACAGAAACAAATAAATACATAACGATTTACTCCTCACACAATTTCTTCAATTAGAGTTTACCCATGATTTTTCAAAGTACTTCCATTGGGTCATGCCATACAAAATTTCTTTCAATTTTACCCCCAATTAAGACAAAATTCGAGAAAACTCAATATTTTAACATTTCACTCCGAAAGCATTGATGTACATGTGTGCGTGCGTGAGTGTGTGTGTGTCATTCCTCACACACACGCATACACATACATATATGACAGTGACAAACACAAACGTTTCAAACAACTACATACAAACACGTGTGTGTTTGTTATTAGTAAAAAAGGCGTCAAAACACAAATCACTTCTCATTCCAACACATTTGCAAAGACACACGGACGGTCGAATTGCTATAACAATACAGAAAAGGTAAATTGGTTTTTATTTTACGAGTAAATCTCTTTAGTACATTCGTGAAAACACGTATTATACTTCGTAAACAGTTCAACTACAGTTTTGTACAAAAATCGAAGTGTAATTTTAATTCCGTGAATTATGGGAGATTTTTTTCCGAAATTTGTTCCTATTGTGTTTTCAAAATTTGTAATTGTGACAAAAAATGGATACGAATTTCATTATATCAAGCAGCGAGTCAGAATTCGAAGGATTTTCTACTGAAGACCTTGATAAATCTAACTCTATGACTGAAAAAAAAAAGCATGTGGTATTTGATAATGAATCTGATGTTTTATTTTCCGAAAGTGAAAACAGTGAATCCGAGAGCTCCGACAGCGATAAAGAAAGTGAATTGGCACCTGAATGGAGCGAAAATTTAAAAACTGTTTCTTTCGGTGATTTTTATGAAGAAACTGGACCAAGCCACAGACTTTCCCAGAAGAGTAAAGCCTTAGACTATTTCTTTTTACTTTTTCGAATGAGCCCATTTGAAATCATTACGGCGGAAACGAACTGTTACGCTAAACGTAAACAAAGCGAAAGAAAGGATAGTTTGTTACTTCCCACAACCTTAAATGAAATTAAGGCCTATTTTGCCATAAATATTATTATGGATATCAGAAAGTTACCCAGAATAACAAATTCTATCGTAAAATTTTGTTGTATACCCAATTGAATATTAGCTAATAACCCATTTTCTATAGCGATGTTTGAACAAAATTTTAATAATTTTATATATTGTTGAATTTACCTGTATCTACCTGCAATTAGAGTCACTTTGTGACAAAAATTATAGTATAGAATTGGTTGAGAACATTTCATTAAATTATCTTCCAAAATTCATGTTAACATATTGATAAATAAAAAATTTATAGTTGTTTAATGAAGCCAGACTAAATTTATGATTACGTTAGAAATTAATTGAAACACATGAGGGGTGTATTTTGGTCAGAAATATAGTAACGAAAGGGTTAAGAAAAACCAAAAAATATTTTATTCTTTATAAATGTTGTGTTCAAAATTTTCTTTTAAGAATGTGTATATAACAAAGTGTGTGTATATAACTACGTGGCTTATATCTTTATATATAAGAGTGAAGTTGTGTGTCTGTCTCCTACGATTTAGATTCCTAACTACTCCCACATTTTGCGGTGCAGTTTAACCAAAAGCGGGTATCTTATAGTCGTGATTCATATCGAGCCCTTCTGGGTATTAGCGCGCGTCTACGATGAGTCTACGATTTAAAAAAAAATTACCATCATATTTTTCCATTTTAATGCATTTTTTTCGCTATTATATAAGGGAAGTAACTCTCTAAAAATATCTCCGATGTGTCAACGATTTAAAAAAAAATTTGCCTTAATTTTTATTCCATTTTCAATGCATTTTTTTGCTATTTTTTGGCTATAACTCTCTAAAAATGCTTATATAGTTATTTCCCTTACAAACCCGAGCAACGCCGGGCGATACTGCTAGTATATATATAATTCTCAGTCTCGTTAATTTCGCCTGACGAGTTTGAAGGAAAGGATTTTTTTAAAAGGATATAAAAATAAGCTGAATGTATTTGCGATGGATTTGTGAATGTAACTTGAACCCAGCTACGGATGTTGTTGCTATGAAGTCTCATGGACAAATGTGCCTGTTGATTACGGGATTAAATCCTTTTAATGTACCATTTTTTCAACTCTTATATTATATCATATATATGTATATATATATATATATATATGTATAAGGGTGAAAAGGAACACACGAGTTGATATATATGAAAAAACAAGTCAAAATAAAAAATGCTAAAATAATTTTATAAAGAACATTTCAGTACCGGTTTCGGCCATTTTGAGACCTTTTCAACTGTAACGATTAAATAATTAAATTTAGAAAAATTAA
>NC_043015.1:26548508-26591008 GCF_006345805.1 Octopus sinensis
TGCTTTCAATAACATTTATTTGACAACTGAGTCACATTTATCTGACAACTTTCCAAGTAGAGTACGAGATATTTATCTTGGTTGCTATTTGATACAGTAAATAATGGAATGTTTTTCTTTTTGTGCGAAATGTAATATCAAAAAACCTCTTCGCAGTAGTCAGTCTTGATCACTTCCATTATATCGTCCAATCTCTCCTTTGGGGAAATGCAGCATTAACATAACTTACCATATTTCTCTTTGTTTTAGTAATTCAACATCGTTTTTCTTTATTTTTTCCATTGTGGTGGGTGGATGGTGGGGGTCTATGTGATATTAAATAATAAACAAAACACGAAAAAAAGTAGTAAAATTCATATGCATTTATAATTCTACAGTCACACACAGACACACGCGCACACACACGCACACATACGCACACACAAATACATACACACATGTATATAAGAGTACATGACAGGGAAAGATGAGGTATGACTGTGTGATTAAGAAGTTCGTCTTGCAAGCATGTGGTTTCAGGTTCAGTCTCACTACACTGTACTTTGGGTTATATATTTATATATATATATATACCGGAGTAAACACATAAATGTGAAACAAGGTGGAAAAAAGAGTACTCAAATACCAGTGGTAGAGTAATATGCTTTATTTATAAAGTATATATATATATATATATATATATATATCGTTAGCCAATAAAAACACGCTCACTATATATTTGGTGTTACTTTGCTTCAGCGTTATTTATTTTTTACATTAATCTTAATCTTATTTCGGCCAGAGTTCTTTCGTCACACTTCTGTGACCTCATCAGTGGTCCTTTGCTTCCTTCTTTCTTATTTGTGTGTCTCTTCTTACTAACGGTCAGCCATTTTGTATTTCTATTGTATGTGTCTTCATTTGCGCATGCGTATACTTCTATGTGTGTCTATGTTTAGTTAGTGTGTGTGTGGAGGGAAGTGCCTGTAATATTTGTATCTCCTGTTTATATACGTTCGTGTAATTTGTTTTCGTTTTTGTTTATTTTTATTTTGATCATATGTTTACACCTACTTATTATTATTATTATCATTTTTTAATGTATATAGTTATTTACTTCCATTTGTTTATTTACACAGATAAATAAACAAATGAAAGTAAATAACTATATACAGTAAAAATAATAATAATAATAATAATAATAATATAATAATAATATAATAATAATAATAATAATAATAATAATAATAATAATGATGATAATAATAATAAACATAGGCACACATAAAGGTATACGCCAAATATATAGAGCGTGTGTTTTTATTGGCTAAACTGGCAAAATGACCATTCCTAAATACAACAATATCTGTTTCAACACACGATTTCACATAAAATATCTGGCAAAACAAATATATATACCACCTTGACTGATATCCAATCTACAGTGGAGAAGGCTAGCCACTGGATTTGGTTAAAAAGAGACGATGAGCGATGGCTAGAAGTATATTGAGTTCTTCATAACCAGGTGATCTAGCAAGCGGGGCCTCATATCAGTGAGGGGGGCCGGTGCGCATTGATACATATATATATATATATATTACTCTCTTTGTTGTTACAAGACAGAAATATTCTTTAATGCCCCTCCTCTACCAATTTTGTTTCTTCCAAGTAAGACATACGTTTTTTTTTCCAAAAGTATTTTTGAAAATCATCCTGGGTCCTATATGTGTTGTTTTAAATATTACAATCTCTAACTGCACCAAACACTTTTCTTACCTGAATATGATGAACTGCTGAAATTGAGTGCTTTTAATATTCAAATTTTGAATTTCAAATTTTGGCACAAGGCTAGCAATTTTGTAAAACGGGAGACTCAATTACATCAACCCACAAGGTTCAACAAATAATTTACTTTATCGCCTCCGAAATGACGACAAGCAAAGTCGATTAATATGACCGCACATCTTTCATACCATCACATGCGGTCTCTTATAATTCCTCGACAAAGATTTCACCCAACACTTTTTCCTCTAAATTTCTGTCTTCAGGAGATAATTTCCTCACCACGAGGCATTGGGACCGAATGCATATTTAGTTGCCAGACATGTTAAAAATAGCAGTTAATGTTTAATCAATTCACTAGAAAAATGCTTGATTCTGTTTCAATACTAGTGACGAGGGTAGTAGTAGTAGTAGTAGTTGTAGTAGTAGTAGTAGTAGTAGTAGTAGTAGTAGTAGTAGTAGTAGTAGTAGTAGTAGTAGTAGTAGTAGTAGTAGTAGTAGTAGTAGTACCGCTATAGTTCTTGTCCAGCCTCCGTCTTCATTCAGCAGGCGCTTAAGCAAAAGTGATCTAACGTTGAACAGCCTGTCCTTGCGAAGAGAATGTTTTGCAGTGAACGCACTTATAGAAAAGTGGTTAGGAAGTTCGCTTTGAGATCCTGCTCTCCAAGGTTGAATCCCATTCCATATTTCTTTTAACTTTAGGAAACCCGAATTTGGAATTCGATGGGCATCATATAAGTGACAAACTGTTGAGATTTTCTCTGTAATTCAAAGACCAAACCTTGTCACGTGTTGAGTCACATGGACTGGCACCAAAATTACATTAAGGATACACGCGTCTGTGAAATACTCAACCATTTATTTGGTTTGTGAACATGGAAGCAGTTCACTTATCAAACAATTGGGTAATCCTCATGGAAGCCAACAGAAGACTCATCAAGTAATATAACCCTCCATTACTTAAGTCATTACTGTATGAATGAAGTAATTTGGCTGATATTTCTAGCTAATGAAACCTGCACAGGTTTCATCTGCCGTAGTCATTGTCGTTATAGTTATGTATGGTGTTGTTGTTGTTATTGCCGATATTTCTTTTCCTATAATTGTTGGTGTTAATCTTAGTAATAGTTTCTGTTGCTATTATTGTTAATCATGTTCGTATTCTCGGTTTTCTTATTATTCTTGATGTCGTTATTATCGCTAATGTTGTTGTTGTTATTTATGCTTTGGTTGTTGAGGTTATTGTTGTATTCCATTAAATGATGGATTCAAAATGTTTGCGTGTTGGCAACGATAGCGTGAATACAAAATGAATATAAATGATGATAAAATTAATCCACGAATGGTGATTTGATTCGATTCAACACCAATTCAATGCGCAAACAAATACAATAACACAAAATAATAAAACAAAACATAATTCAAACTGAAACAAATACATCAAATAAAACAACAGAACAAAACCGTTCATAAAAAGAAAACAAAATAAAAAAACATTATTTGCGAACAAATGGAACTAAATGACGTCGGTTTGCTTTCCAGTCATTCGTGGCGGAGAAATTTTTCCCCGGTCACACAAAACTAAATTGTATCTTTCATATATATATATATATATATATATATATATATATAATATATATATATATATATATATACGTACATACATGTATGCATGTATATTTACATACTTACATACCACTATAGGAAAGCGTATATGAAAGACCTTATTGACAAGACCAACTCATGCATTTGTGTGTATGTGTGTTGTGCATAAGTGTGTGTGTGTGTGTTTGAATTCGATACTCCGTATATTGAGTGCCCACTTTTTGGAATCTGGCACTTTAATGATAATTGTAAATTACATTTAGTAGTCAATACCATAAATATCGATTCGTATGAATTGAGTCGATCCATACTTCGTTTGACATAAATATTCAATGGTAACGAAATGTTCTCAAGAATAATCTTATTCGTTATGTTACAATAAAATTATAACATCTATACGTGTACGTTTATCTGTTGTGTGGGGTGCGATGTTACGTTAATGATGTAACTGCATGCAGGAAGGCAAACTACGAAACAGTTGTAAGCATAAATAGGAATAAATATTTATTACCTCTTATTTTCTCGGAAAAAACATGACTTCATGTATATATATGTGGGCGTGTGAGTGTGTGTATCTGTGTATGTATGATTGTGTGTATGTGTACACATATATATAGATGAATATTTATTTGTATGTAGTATATATATATATATGGGGGTATATGTGCGTGTATTGATTATTTAACATTCAATTATGGAAGGAAATTTAGTTAATGTCACTAATGGAACGAAATAATGATTTCTTTCGGTGTAGAAATGGTAAACCTAAATCCTCAAAGAATTACAAATATGTGGCTAGCGACGTATTTCATATTTTACAACATATATATTCAACCAATGTACAGCACATGAATGCTTATAGTTTATATGTTTGCTTATAGACACACGTATATGTATTCAGTCATACAAACACACACACACGCACGCACACACGCACACATCCACACATGCACACACGCACGCACGTACACAAACACACACACACACATATATATACTCATAAATCAGTATACATACAAACTCGCATACATAGTTACATCCATGCAGACACACTAGACTGACTTAAAGAAAGTGAGACAAACATATATAACATGAGTATATATATGTATGTGTGTGTGTGTGTATTTGTGTGTGTGTGTGTGTGTGTGTGTGTGATGCAAAATTTAGTAACTGAGGCACTTCACGAATTCTGTTTGCCCTTTCTGAATTCTATTTAGAATTCTTCGTCACCAAACTAAAATGTTAAGAGTCTCACAGGAAGTCTTTTGACATTTCTCTACGGTGCTTTTTCTTAAACCAATTTCTAGTTGAAATTTGCAAGAAAAGAAACTTTAATTCTATTAAATACAAGGGTTTCGCTTGTTTTTGTTTTTTTTTTTTGTGTGTATTTTTGGTATCTGTACTTAATATGTTGCATCTGTCAGCCTTTGCGTCAATGTGGGTGTTTACAACGCGAAGGTCATTTTATCACTAACAACAAATGTAATTCCTATATTTTCTTTCTTAATATAATACACAGTCAACTAGTTAAGTAATTAGCTAATTAACAAAGCAATTGCCTGAATAATTGTTTCATTAAAGTCCCTTCATAATTAAAAACCATCTTAGCAATGAGAGATTTCTGTTTTGCTGCAGTTTTCGTAGACATGAGTATACAGCGAAATTACGAAATTTGTATAAAATACTCAATGATATAAAAACATTTCATTAGAATTCTGAAAGTGAGCCTTTTTTGTTACATGTCACTTGAAAACATTGGCTGTTTCACATTGAACATGAGCATTTAGGAAAACAAAACGGAAACAGCCGACATTGTCAAATGATATCGACTTATTTTCCTAAGTTCTCTTTATACACACGATGAGCTAGTTTGCCGAAACTTCGGTGACATTGTCAATTCTATTCTAAAGAACAATAAAGCTGTACTCTAGCAAATGTATTGAGTAATCATTCAAATTAATTATTTTTTGATTATAAGAGAAAAGCAAACATTCATATATATATATATATATATATATATATATATATATATATATATATATATATATATATATATATATTAACGTAAACGAGCGAAACTTCGACTATTATTATTATTATTATTATTATTATTATTATTATTATTATTATTATTATTATTATTATTATTATTAACATTGATTATAACATAAGTTTGAACCATTTGGCCAGTAATTTTCTTTGGAGGAAGAAACATGCAGCCGTTCACTTCATGTGAGGTGTATGCTACCGTCGACACGTCTCCATTATTTTAGACTCTTCTCTGCATTTTCTATTTCTTTCCAGTTGGATTACAGTTTTTACAGCTCTACCTTAGTATCACACCTCCACGTATTTGTAGGATGTGCTCCCTTCCACATTCCTTGTGCATTCCAGTCAGGTCTGACGTGTAATGTAGGATGTGGCTTTTGTTAAGATTTGACCTTACCGTTCTCACCCTTCGCCGTCTGTTCTCACGTCTTGTACAAGCCTTCATTTCTTATCTATCCCTCTAATTTAAAGAATACACTTTCGATAGTCATTGATGAAGGTGTGTATCTTTTTTAGGGGGAGAGAGGTCTTTTTCGTTCTTCTCCATGTCTCTTATTTGTAGCGAAGGATGGACTTCACAGTTGAGTTAGCATCAAACACTTCAAATACTTTTACTCGGTGAATATAGAGTCTGGGTCACTTGTAACAGTAATTAAATCATTTCAGAATGGGTTGGTGACATGAGTCAATATCGATGATGACATTCCTAAACAGAATATTCTCTTGCAAGATGACTTCCTTACCCCAACGCTCTTTTCTTTGCACTTTGTTCTTACTCTCATTCATGCTTTTGCTGCAGATTGATTTTCTGGAATATCTGTGAAGTACCGAACTTTGGGGTGTACCTTCAACTTGCGTTCAGTCCAAATGCATTTCAGACATTTTTTATGAATATGTTTGCGACTCTTAATTCTCGTATTGGGTCCCAACAGAGCATCGCGAGACAAACAAAAGGCTCTGTACCGTGCGTCCTGCTGAGGTTCTCCTTTATTCATGAAATATAAGCCATTTATAAACATCTGACATATTCTGAATGTTGGCTGGTCGTTGCAGTGTTCTTGAAGGGAGCCGAAGTCCTCAACATTGGAAGCGATGGTGCACAAGCAACATTTGTACTCGATACAACAACTTGCTCGGATGAATAATTTGAGGATCTCTAAGCAGATGCTACAGGGCAAACGAACTTCTCTGTGAAAGTGCCCCTAACAGAAACCACAACTATTATTTAATTACTGCGTAATTTCCTCGTCGCACCAATTGCGAAAGCAACTCTTCTCATCGGCACAAATGGAGGAAACAAGTCAAGAAAGAAATGGATATCTTCGTAAAACGCACATTTTTGATGTAGAATTTAAACGAGATGCTCTAAAAAGCACGGTCAATGTAGAGGACGAGGGAAGCTTGGTCTGCAATTTGTGTCTTCACGGGAGAATATTTATCAAGAGCTGGGTTCATTAGTCACCAACGGAGAAAGAAGTGTAAAGTAAAAATTTGAGAGTACAATGTTCTAAATGATCAGAGATGGTCGTCCTTGATCACGAGCGGACAGGCACCATATATATACGTGTGAGCATGTGTATGTGTGTGTGTGTTTGCGCTTGAGGGTGTGTGTATGTTTGAATGTATGTATGGGTGTATGTAAATATAGACCTAGATATAGATATGGTTATAGACAGGTAGATGTATCATCTACCTATATATCTACCTATCTATTTATCTATATATCAATATATATATATATATATTATATATATATATATATATATATATATATATATATATAAAAGAAAGTGAAATATATACGAGTGGAAATATATATGAAAGAAGGTTTGAAAATGCAATTTTAAAAGATGTTTATTCACTTGACCGGTTTCACTTTTTTAGAAAAAGATTGTCAAAAGTTACATGTAAAAGCTTTGTTGTGTTAAGTACGGGTTGTCACAAAATATTACAATACATAAATACATTCTTTGCTAATAATAAGAAAATGTTAAAAACAGTTTACAAGGAAAAATCTTGAGAAAATATAAAAAAGTTCATTAGAAATATTAGGATTTCATTAAAAATAAGATTGTCAACGGTAAAATGTGAAAGTTGTGTAAGAGCTTTGTTGTGTTAAGTATTGGTCGTCACAAAAAATTACAAGACATATATACATTCTTTGATAATAATAAGAAAATGTTAAAAACAGTTTACAGGAAGAATCTTGAGAAAATATTAAAAAGTTCATAAAAAATATTAGGATTTCATTAAAAATCATATTTGCTTGGAAGTATCTATATATATACGCAGAAAATTATAAGTTGAAAAAGGTGATATTTTGGTGGTATATATATACACAGAAGGAGATATATTTAAGAGTTTTCAAAGAATTTGAGATGGACTGACCTGTTTCACCATTTTATCTTAAAAGGCTATTTTCTATTTTAAGGGAGTGTGGAAGATTGGTTTGGGTGGGGGATGGAAGAGCAATGTGGAATTGAAAGCAATTTTTTTTCGCTTTCAAGGTTTAGTGGTTTTGGGGATTGGTCTTTAGCGGTCAGAATGGTGTGAGTGTGTGTATCTCTGCGTGTGTGTATATACATGTGTTTGTGTTTGTGTGGGTTGATTTTGATTGGTTCCAAGGTTTATTGTGGTGTATTTAAATGTGACTGTGTGTGTTTAATATTTGGTAGGATGGTGTGTGTGTATGTGTGCACGTTTGTGTGTGTGTGTGTATGTGTGTGATTAATATTTGTTAGGGTGTTGTGTGTGCGCATGGGTGTGTTTATGTGTTTGTTCGCGTGTGTGTATGTGTGCGTATGTGTGTGCGCGCAAGTATGCTTGTATGTTTTTAAATGTTGGTGGGGATGTTATGTGTGTGTAGGTGAGTGTGTGTGTATCTTTGTCTTACTATGTTTGTGTTGTTATGATTGTCTTGATGTTGTCTGTATGTGTATTCCCACTAACACAAACACATAAACACATACATGCGCACACACAACACCATAACAAATACCAATCACGCACATACATACACACACATAATACCAAGACAATCATAACAAAAACCTTCTTTCATACATATATATATATATATGAATAAAGAGATGGGGTGGAGCGTAAGCATGGCGGTGTGATTAAGTAGCTCGTTTAGCAGTCACGTGGGCTTGGCTTCAGTGTCTTCTGTAGCTCTACACTGGTTAATGATTTATCAGGAAATTTTGTTGACAGAAACTGCGCAGAAGCCCTTGTTTTATAGATACGTGTATGTGTGTATCTGTGTGTGTATGTATGTGTGTGCACGTATTTGTGTTTGTCGCCCTCCACCACCACCACCAACGCTTGACTACCGGTGTTGGTTTGTGTACTGTCCTGTATCTTTGCGGTTTAGCAAAATTGTATTCATGTCGTTTTCGCCCAGTCATCGTCGCATGATTGAAACAAGTAAAATATTGTGTGTGTATGTATGTGTGTGTGTGTGTATACACGTATTGCCACATGAATGTTCAGAAAGAGGAGAATTCCAGCTGTATGATAAGATTTGGTAGCCGATACCCGGTGAGGAGCTTTCGAAAGCACACAATAAAATTATCAACCAGATTATGTGTGTGTGTGTGTGTATGTGTGTATGTGTGTGTGTGTGTGTGTGTGTGTGTGTATGTGTGTGTGTGTGTGTGTGTTTCGAATGACGCGCCATATTCCTTTTCCACCCGTATTCATTTGTCTTGCCTGTTTACCTACAAAGCCATCCGCAATCAAAATGTAACGTTTCAATTCTATATTTCATTTTCTAGCCATCGTACTTCTCATTATTCTTATCACTGGCGTCGTTGTTGCTGCTAATTCTGCTGGTGCCGCTGATGCTGCTGCTACTACTACAACTACCACCACCACCACCACCACCACTACTACTACTACTACTACTACTACTACTACTACTACTACTACTACTACTACTACTACTACTACTACTGCTACTGCTACTACTACTGCAGCTGCAGCTGCTGCTGATGCTACTGTTTAAGTCGAGTATATATAATAGGTTCTAGTGGAACATATGTGTAAATGTAATTTGTCAAATCCCCCACTTTCTATATTTATCAAGATTTTTCATCGGGGGAAATTAATTTAAACGTTTCCAGCAATTTACCGCTCAACACGCCATATATCATAGATGACTCCGACAGTACGACAATCACTCATTGAGAACTTGATTTATTATACCTGCTGGAGACAGGTGTTTTTCATATATATGTGTGTGTGTGTCTGCGCGCGCGCGTGTTCTTATAGCATTTTTGCTATTAGTGTTCTACATATGTGATTATGTTTTATATATATGTATATATGTATATATGTATATATGAATATATATATATATATATATTATATATATATATATATATATATATATATATATATGTCCACCAATTTCTCAATCTCTGCCTGTCTTTCTCTCTCACACGCACACACACGCGCACACACTTTCTCATGTCCTCCCTTTTTCTCAGTAGATCTAATCAAAATAGATGCTTTACGTAGTATGTTCCATGTAGACGAAACGACAAATGTACAAAGCGAAAAGAAAATGTTTTGTTCAACAATGAATGGCTACGTTGCTTGGTCAAAGTATGACTGTTAATCTCAAAGAATGATTGACACAAGGTAATCGATGTATTTCTGATCTATCGATTGAATCGCTCACTTTCTGACCCCAGTTTAGTTTCGTTCATTAAATAATCGTAACATATTACTGATTCTAGCAAATAAATATTTAGCTATATAAAATCGACCTCAAGAGGAATTTGATCTTAAGACATAAGAATGAGTCTGAAATACCACAAGGTCTTTTGCCTAACACTCTACCGAACAGACTTCTCCCTCATAATGCTGGTTTTCGTTTTTGGTAGCGATTTCAATAGAGTGGGGGTAAATCTGGTACTTGTTTTATCGATCCGGAGGATGAAAAGCTAGGTCAACGTTAGCAATACGTGAACTCAGATTTCGTCCATCTTTACGTTCTGAGTTCAAATTCCGCCGAGGTCGACTTTCCCTTTCATTCTTTCGGGGTCGATGAATTAAGTACCAGCTGCGCACTGGAGTCGATCTAATCGACTGGCCCCCTACCCAAAAATTTCGGGCCTTGTGCCTAGACTTGAAAAGAAAAGAATATATGAACTCAGAATATGTAAACCTCTCTCATATTAACAATTGTTTCAAATTTGTTAGAAATCAAGGGGTCTTAGATTAGGATTATAGACGATATCAACGGACCCGGCCATTCACTGGCAACTTACATTCTATTAACCTCGTAAAAGCAAGAGGTAAAGTTTACCTCGGTAGGATTTGAACTCAGAAATGAAACAAACGGAAGAAAAAGGATAAAGTATAAATTTCTTTATTGCCCACAGTGGGCTAAACACAGAGGGGACAAACAAGGACAGATAAAAGGATTAAGTCGACCTCAGTGCGTAACTGGTACTTATTTTATCGACTCCAAAAGGATGAAAGGCAAAGTCGACCTCGGCGGAATTTGAACTCAGAATGTAACGACAGACGAAATTCCTATTTATTTACTACCCACAGAGAGGACAAACAAGGAGAGACAAACGGATTAAGTTGACTACATCGACCCCAATGCGTAACTGGTACTTAATTTATCGACGCCGAAAGGATGAAAGGCAAAGTCGACCTCGGCGGAATTTGAACTCAGGACGTAACGGCAGACGAAATACCGCTAAGCATTTCGCATTGTGTGCTAACGATTCTGCCAGCTCGCCGCCCCTGACAGCATAAATTATAACAGTGACATCGTTTGTGTCTACAGAAATTGCCTTCTATCTCTGGATTAGGGAGATGTCTTCGGTGTATAATCAACAAGACCCGGAAAAGGAAATCATACAGAATGTGGGTGATATCTTACCCTTCATAAACCGTGTCTTTAAAGCCAAGTGATTCTTATATTTGTCCTTCTTTCTTGAACAGCGAGGAAGATGCTACGAAATATAAACCATTAGGCCTCCATAAATAATCGATAAAACGTACGTTAAGTAATAATACTCAACACTGAGCATTGCTTCGATTGACCTCATTTAATTAGCTTAACATCATAAGATTCATACAGAATCTGCTCTACAAAGTTTTACATGAAGTAGTAATTATTCTTCACAGATATTTCTATTCTCAAGCGCTATGGCAAATATACCTCCAGCGACATTACAAAAAAGGCATGCAAACCTCTATACAAACACTTTTGCCAAAATTTACAACTCTGTAATTATCAAATTTATGAACTTTCAGTTAGTCATTGAGTATCCTCAGAACGTTTCCATTTCTATGTCCGCGAAAAAATTTAACGCCTTTCCGACGGCTTATATAGTAACGTACCTCATCGCAAAGAATTTATTGCCTCTGTATCTCTTCATCTTACTCCATTACCATTAGGCCTCAGTGATAAATTCTGAACAGAGAAAAGAAATATCGTAATCAAGGGTTTTGAACAGAGAAGCTAGAATCGTAATAGGATGTAGAAGAATGAACCAATACGGTTCAGATATTAAATCAGTGAGGTGACAATTTTGTTTCTCTTTCCATTTCGACTATTTTTATTTTCCATGGTCATTTATGCGATAATTATGAAATACGTTTAAAAGATTTTATGAAAATAATTGATATGTCCGTATGTCACGCATTGAAACCACAAATTGTAAGGGATTCGTAGGTTGTGTCTTGGTCATATTTGAATTCAGTGGAGAACATCCCTTTCAATGAAAACAGAAACAAAGGAATAGCGAAATCAAGAATTGGTCCAGTGCTCGACTGGTAAATTATTCAGCAACCCCGGGAGGATGTAAAGCAGAGTGGACATCAGCAGCACTTGAAATTGAGAAAAAAGGGGGAAAAGACGAACGCCCAGAATATAATCTATTGGCCACCTGTTATACTCACACGTGTGTGGGGGTTCATGCATCAGCATGCAGCGTGTGTGTGTGTATGTGCATGCGCCTGTGTGCCTCTCTATATGTGTGCCTGTGTGTCTGTGTGCCCATATGTGTGTGTGTGCATGCGCGAACACACATACGTATGTGTGTTTTTGATGGCCAGAAAGTGGATCTTCCTCTCTTAAGGAGAGATTCTTAAACTATAACCAAGGATGAGCATAAAGATAGCTTTCCACAAATAAATAAAAGGGAACAATTAATAAAAGACAATGAAATATTAATAAATAGGAAATATTAATGAAATAATGAAATAATGAAATAAGACACTCCGAGGTCTTGTAACGAGGAGGATCCGTACTATATATACACAAACACACGTATATATATATATATATATATATATTATATATATATATATATATATTATATTATATTATATTATATTAGAGATAAAACCACTATTAGGCAAATAAAACAGTGAAAATCATAAGCCAATACATAGAAAAAAATTAATTAAAAAACATAAAATATAAAAAATATAAAATTCCAAATTAAATTAAAGTTAAAATCTAAAATTATATTTAAGATCTTTAAACTTTAATATTTTATAAATCTTATGGTGCAATAATATTGTTTTTATGTAAATATCGTTGTTTATGTAATGATCTAATTATCGTAATTTTCTATATAATTATTAGATATTAACTTTAAGTTTATTCGTAAGAATTTACTTAGCGATAGATATGTTGTTTGATAGTAAGTATACGAGTTGTTTAAAGTTAGATTTATGTATATACATGTATTAATAGCATTAATTGTAGTTTTAAATTTCTTATAATTATTATTTTAACTTATATATTGTCTTTTTAAATTGATATTTGCTAGTTTTATTATTCCCATTGATAAATATATTTATAGTATTTATTTGATACTATATAACTACGAATTAATTATTTCTTTAAGTATTTTAAATATAAGATTTCTGAAAGTTATTATTTAGCCAACGAGATATAAAGATAGTTAATTTGCTATAGCGTTCGTTTAAGATTGTTTGTTTGTATTTTTGAAATTAGCTATTTCATCTTTAAATATGAAAAATTAATTTATTAGGTCTTTCTTATATGTGCATATATATTTCTTTATAGAGATTATTTTAGATCTTAATTATAATATTTATATACATTTATATATTTTCATTGATAATTTATATATTATTTAAATTTTATATTTTTAATAATATAATAGTTATTTTTGTAAAATATTTATGTAATTAGATATTGACTATTACTGATATTAGATTATTGGTGGGTTTCTTACCTTAAAAATTAATACTTAAAAATTAAAATTAATATTTAACATTATAATCGATGTTTTGATATAATCATAATCGTGAAGTTTCTAGTTTGATAATAGAGTTTTTTATAAGTAAAATTATTATTATTTTTTTTTATCTAGTTTCAGCTCACGAGCTGTGGCCATGCTGGGGCACCGCCATTTAAAGGATTAAGACGATTACATCGACTCCAGTGCGTAACTGGTACTTAATTTATCGACCCCGAAAGGATGAAAGGCAAAGTCGACCTCGGCGGAATTTGAACTCAGAACGTAGCGGCAGACGAAATACGGCTGCGCATTTCGCCTGGCGTGCTAACGTTTCTGCCAGCTCGCCGCCTTTATTATATTATATATTTCTTAAAAATATTGTTTAAATATTTCTGATTATTTATTAAAATATTACAATTAACCTGAAGATTGACTGTAACCATAATTCGAAGTATTAATTGAATTTAAATTATTCTTATTCGAATTGGTTACGGGCATGCAACGATCGTATTGTTTTTACTCTTTATCTTATATTAAACTTTTGATACTTTTTGATAGTTATATAATTTTTAAAAAAAATAATAATAAATAAATAAATAAAATAAAATAAAATAATAATAATAAATATAAATATATTCTTTCTTTTTTTCTTTTTACTTGTTTCAGTCATCTGACAGCGGCCATGCTGGAGCACCGCCTTTAGTCGAGCAACTCGACCCCGGGACTTATTGTTTTGTAAGCCCAGTACTTATTCTACCGGTCTCTTTTGCCGAACCGCTAAGTGACGCGGACGTAAACACACCAGCATCGGTTGTCAAGCAATGCTAAGGGGACAAACACAGACACACAAGCACACACACGCATATATATATACATATATACGACGGGTTTCTTTCAGTTTCCCTCTACCAAATCCACTCACAAGGCTTTGGTTGGCCCGAGGCTATAGTAGATGACGCTTGCCCAAGGTGCCACGCAGTGGGACTAAACCCGGAACCATGTGGTTGGTAAACAAGCTACTTACCACACAGCCACTCCTGCGCCTATATTTATAAGTTTAAAGTATTTAGATAATTTTAAATTTTAACTTTAATTTAAATATTTTAATTTGGAATTTTATATTTTTTATATTTTATATTTTATATTTTTTTAATTAATTTTTTTTCTATGTATTGGCTTATGATTTTCACTGTTTGATTTGCCTAATAGTGGTTTTATCTCTAATTTAATATAACATATATTTATACAATAAAATTAGATTTAATCCTAAATCTAATTTTTCCCTGTAAGTTTGGATTTACTCCCTAATATTATTATTATTATTATTATTATTATTATTATATATATATATATATATATATATATATATTTCAACAATTGAGGGTAAAATTAATTAATTAATCAATTTCACCAAGTATTCAGTATGCAAAGGGACCATTTAAGGCGAATTCAAATTATTACATTATATAAAAGGGCTTAGTAAAATAAATTACTTTGCCGCATACTGAACTTATTAGAAATAGCAGCTAAAAAAACTTTTTTAAAACTATTTCCAATACTTAAAGAAAACCTCTCTCATATAGTGTTTGCTCAATTCAACTTACGCAAATATGGGGGTAGAGACATTAAAAAATCAAGTGCAAAGGTTATTTGAGAACGTACGTTTCAAGATTAGTCAAAATCCGACATTTCTATCATCAGCTCAGAACTCCCTGGTTTGGATTTGAAAACACTGAAAGTAGGAGCATACCCTTTCGGCTTCCTCTCGCTTCTGAAGATCTGCTCCCAACTAACAGTGCCAACAAACTCAAAAATGCAAGCGAAGAATTTCTGCTCTCTCCTTTCCACCAGCGTGGGTTAAAATCAGTAAACACTATGCTTTTTTCGGTAAAATCCGCGGCATTATATAGAGAGAGATGAATTATAATTTCAACAATTGAGGGTAAAATTAATTAATTAATCAATTTCACCAAGTATTCAGTATGCAAAGGGACCATTTAAGGCGAATTCAAATTATTACATTATATAAAAGGGCTTAGTAAAATAAATTACTTTGCCGCATACTGAACTCATTAGAAATAGCAGCTAAAAAAACTTTTATATATATATATATATATCCGTGCCTATATGTATATTTTTCTATATGTACGGAGCTTAATCGTGTTTATCTGCATCACTCTCTCATTTTATCTCTTGTTACACACTCTCACATACGCACACACTGACACACACACACATATGTATGTATGCATGTGACTGTTTAGTTCTATTTCAAGATTTCTGGCCAATAGAGAGAAAGCTGGTTTCTAACCTAGATCGAAGGCTCCTTCATTGGAATTTCAACATCAACAACAGGGTATTTTTGTTTGCATGCATGCGTGCATGTATGTATGTATGTATGTATGTATGTATGTATGTATGTATGTATGTATGTATGTATGTATGTATGTATGAATGTATATATGTATGTATGTATGAATGTATATATGTATGTATGTATGTATGGATGTACGTATGTATGTATGTATGTATGCATGTATGTATATGTGCAGATTTGTATGTTTTGCGATGTGTACGTATTCTCATTCATATTGTTACATATCTAGACATGATCATTTCTATTTAAATGAAAATGTCTGGAACGTTTTACAGAATTTTACAGTTCCAGTGATGGAGTGGATCTGTAGCCTTCGTATTAGCTTTCTCCTTTCTGGTTTTGAGAAGCCTAATTTCTCAAGATTGGTATTTAGGCAATGTGTTACACATCTCAAGGCCCTAGTAATTACAAGTATAAATCTGAACTTGTAAACCTGGAAAGAGTAACTGCACATTTCTCAATAGTTCATCGTCGGTGCTCTTTTTTAATCTCTGATCTTTAGCCTTATGTTAACATCTGCTGGGCAGATAATTTCCACAACTGTACATAGTTTCTCTTCTCTATCCCAAATCATTATATCAGGTCTGTTGTGCTTACATTTTTTTGTGGTTTTCAATGGGACATTCTACAAGTACTCCTTTTTGTTATGAGTGGCTATGGCTCCTACTGTACGGTTGGTTCTTATTTCTTTTTCCTCGCGATCATCCTTCCGAAGTATTTCATTGCAGAGTGTCCTATCGGAAAATAATACCATGATGACATTTACCGACAATTGCTTATGATGTGGGGGATATCTTCGGTGTTGACTCCACAAAGTCTGCATCGGTTGTCACATTTTACTGCTTTTTCTGCATCTCTATCCCTTTTTTTGCATCAGGTATTTGGTTGATATTTCCTGTTCCTGGATTGCAAACGCATACCCTTCAAAGTGGGAGGTAATAATCCAGCTCTTGGTCCACGATAGACTGCTTTGATGATCATCTCGGGGCTTTCTACTAACATATCCATGCATAGTCTTCTGCGCATATAGTCTCATCTTTTCATCTGATGATACGTTGCGGTAGAGTCGTGCGACTTCTTTGGCCATAAACTCTAGGTTATCAGACAAGGAATGTTGCTCAAGGAGCTGCCTTCCCAATCTTATGCTGTTATCAGCCTCATGTATGCAAACGTGGTTGAGGGATGGACTTGGATACTTGGTGGTCAAAAGATGTTGCCGAAGAGATCTGCTACGACATTCAGAGGAATTTTGGATCGATATTAACCGCTGCCGTCTTCTTTTCATTTGCGGCAGAAGCAGTCTACGTCACAGTCTATGTTGAAATTATGTGTGTTTGTTAGTGTTTTTCGGGTTTTCACATCAATGGCTCGGAACTCATCAAGTGTCAATCAAGCAGTGAAAATAGTATTATGAGTACTGGTACGGCAAACACATTGTGGGTCATTGTTTTATTGACTGCAGATAGTTCTAAGGTCCAAAATTTCTTTATTCGGCTGTAATAGTCTTTAGTGACACGTGTTTTGTTACAGATAACATTTTAAGATGTTTTTAACCACGACTAGAAATCTGTAACTTTCCTCGTTAGATATAGGGGAAGCAGTCAAATCATTGATGGAGATGCTGTTATTCTGGTTTATAGTTTTTCCCCTTTTCACAGCCATATAACAACATATATCCTGACCAAACCCCAACCCTACATCCATTGAGAAAGCTGTAACTAGGTCAAGGCACTTTTTCATCTCATGCATATTGTTTGCATAAAGTTTCAAGCCATCCACAAAAAAAAGAAACAGTGTGTAATTTTGTTATTTCTGTTTCCTTGTAAACCAATGAGATATTCTTCAGACTTCTTTAACACGAATGACAAGGGCTTTACAGAAAGTATAAACATAGAGAGCCTGCCCTTTGGAATATGCATTCGCGATACTGATTTCTATCAGTTTAATATGTATGTGCGTGTATGCATGCATGCATGCATTTATGTATGTATGTATGTTTGTATGTATGTATGTATGTATGTATGTATGTATGTATGTATGTATGTATGTATGTACTGGCTAGTAGATTGCGTGTCAGATATGTATTCTTGTAAACAAGATTTCGAACAAAATTAAGCAAACGACGCCAGCGGAAAAAGAAAAACTTTATATGAAAATATATTTTGAAATTATCTTTACATGCCGTTTAATGCAAAATAAATTACTATATGCACATATGTGCGTATGTACCTGTATACATACATAGGTATATGAGTATTTATGTATATATATATATATATATATATATATTATATATATATATATATATATGTGTGTGTGTATGTATATATATACATATATATATATGTGTGTGTATATGTATGTATACATATGTATATATATATATATATAGGTTATCAGACATATATATATATATATATATATATATATATATATTATATATATATATATATATACAAATATACATAGATATATGTATGTTTATATAATTATATATATGGTGAAGATTCTTTACGATATTCCACGTTATACATACGTAATGAAGCTTTGGACACCAACCAATATGCTCTGCTGCTGACTTAAAATAATATTTTAGTTCCGTTTCATTGAATGCCATTTGGCAATGTTTTGAAGTTAAAGTTTGATTCCATACTGGAATTGGTTTCTTTGAGGAACGTTGCTCATGTCTCAACGATCACAAACTGTATTTTTGCAGTAATATGCATATTGTATATAGAAACCTATATGATATATATATGTGTGTGTTGGTGTGTGTATAGGTAGATATACATACATACACACACATACACACACTCACATATATATATATATATATATATATATATATATATATATATATATATATATATATATATATATATATATTATATATATATATATACATACACACATATCTACATATATGTATATATATATAATATATATATTATATATATATATTTATACATACATATATGTGTATGTGGTATATACACGTTACTAACAAATAATTACTTTCGGCTTTGATCAAAAGATAAAGAAATTCACCCACGCATGCCCACTCTTTCTCACTCATACGGACACACATACAAACACACACACACAAACATTCGGTTATCAGGCCAATAGAAACTGGTGATGAGACATCGTTATGTGTCGTCTATGGTTCGGTTCAGAAAAACTGACTGTGCACTTCACTTCTTTAATCAAGAGATTCACTTCAGACAACATCCATCGATAAAACACCACAACCACTACTACTGCCACCATAACGTCACTAGTAGCTCTACTTCTACCACCATTACTACCCAATATATATTCATTTATTCACAGCACATCGATCTATTTTGTGTACAAATCTCAAATGTGCTATTGACCTTCATATGAAAATATGTCCCCCACATCTTACCACATTAATTTAAATGCATATTGCTTGCCTGTTCGTCTATTTTGCTCATGTGTCGCGTTTAAGTTGTTGCCATCTTTATTTTGTTGTGTTATTTTATTTAACGTTTGGGATTTCATTTTATATTCCATCACTTTATATATATTTGTATTGCTGCATATTTACTTTAGATATTTCATTTGCTATTATTACTGTGGTTGTGTTTTTTCTTTTTTTCGTGTCTCTTTTTTTGTTTTTTTATAATTTTATTTTTATTTTTTACTGTTTAGAACAACTGAACGTTTGACAAAATGACAAACACGGAAATGGCTGTCGTGTTGAAATGTGCAAATGAATAATTCTTAGTATTATATTATTTATATATATATATATATATATATATATATATATATATCTATATATATATATATATATATATCTATATATATATATATATATATATATATATATATATATATATACATATATATATACATACACACATATCTACATATATGTATATATATATAATATATATATTATATATATATATTTATACATACATATATGTGTATGTGGTATATACACGTTACTAACAAATAATTACTTTCGGCTTTGATCAAAAGATAAAGAAATTCACCCACGCATGCCCACTCTTTCTCACTCATACGGACACACATACAAACACACACACACAAACATTCGGTTATCAGGCCAATAGAAACTGGTGATGAGACATCGTTATGTGTCGTCTATGGTTCGGTTCAGAAAAACTGACTGTGCACTTCACTTCTTTAATCAAGAGATTCACTTCAGACAACATCCATCGATAAAACACCACAACCACTACTACTGCCACCATAACGTCACTAGTAGCTCTACTTCTACCACCATTACTACCCAATATATATTCATTTATTCACAGCACATCGATCTATTTTGTGTACAAATCTCAAATGTGCTATTGACCTTCATATGAAAATATGTCCCCCACATCTTACCACATTAATTTAAATGCATATTGCTTGCCTGTTCGTCTATTTTGCTCATGTGTCGCGTTTAAGTTGTTGCCATCTTTATTTTGTTGTGTTATTTTATTTAACGTTTGGGATTTCATTTTATATTCCATCACTTTATATATTTGTATTGCTGCATATTTACTTTAGATATTTCATTTGCTATTATTACTGTGGTTGTGTTTTTTCTTTTTTTCGTGTCTCTTTTTTTGTTTTTTTATAATTTTATTTTTATTTTTTACTGTTTAGAACAACTGAACGTTTGACAAAATGACAAACACGGAAATGGCTGTCGTGTTGAAATGTGCAAATGAATAATTCTTAGTATTATATTATTTATATATATATATATATATATATATATATATATATATATATATATATATATGCATACATACATAAATACGTACATACATCCGTACATACATACATAATTCCATGCATACATACATATATGTATATATTTATAATCATGATCCACCTCTGTGAAATGTTTGTGACAGTTATAACAAGATGAGATGTTGAATAGCCGTTCAGTTCCTCGTATTCTCCATTAAAATGTCTGCGAGTTTATTTTCATCCCATTCCTGTAATTGGTCAGACATTATTTCATTGCGTTTTTTATTCTTCAATAGTAATAGTTTCCCTAATAATCGTCCATTTGATACCTTTAACTTGCTTTGACTGCGTGTTTGGTGAAGTCAGCTGATGGATTATGGCAAAAAATAAAGATAAAAGAAAAAAACATTCGACTACCGTGGGTTGTTGTACGATGTCCTTGGTTATATGTATTGTATATCTGGAGGTTTGTTTCCTTTATATCAATAAACTACGTAAAATCTACGCAGGAAGTAGTTAAAATGTGATAACGAAGATGAATATAAAGGGCTTCCACAGCTATCCACAGTTATGGTCCCTCTTAAATGGTGAACCAGTTAACGATACATTTCCCCTCCTCTTTCGCTTTCTATTTCTTTCGAATATATACGCACTCACAGACATGCGTATAGATAGATAGATAGATAGATAGATAGATAGATAGATAGATAGATAGATAGATAGATAGATAGATAGATAGATAGATAGATAGATAGATAGATAGATAGACACTGACAAATAGACAGACATCCTTGTCGAGAACGAGCCTAACGCATTGGAATTCATGTTATTAGTGGAGACCCACAGAATGAAATTGAGATACCTGACGCGGCGAAATGAAACGCACTGTAACTGCTTGACAAAGGCATTTTGTTGTTTAAAGTTAAAATGATATGTGCTCCAATTAATATTTAATAAAATTAGTCAAGCGGGAATCGTCCTTAAAATACGGTTTGCCGATGCTTACAAAATTTCTATCAATGTTTGGCAACAAAATAGTTAGAGAAACCAGGAGTACATGAATAACAAAACTTTCATTTTCAGCAAAGAACACCTACATAACCCACGATCAATGAAAATCGGTCGTTATGACCTCCATATGCTTTTTGGAAGCATTATGAAGTACTAAAACCAGAATCGAACCTTCACTCGCCACACGTACAAATCTCGCTTTACAACGTTGTAATCTACTAGATTGTCACTTATTATTCCTTCTAGTGTTTTTAGTATCCAAACTCATGAAAACTCTCGATATCAGCGGGTCAGCGAAGTTGAACCATGGCTGTCAAGAATTTCGTCTGCGAAGCGTTTTGAAAAGTTTCTCTTTTTTTATTTCGATTCTAATTTTATAACAAACTCTATTCATTTCATTAAAAAAAAACTCAAGGACCTAATTTTCGCCAACAGAATATAATATTTCAATATATACTTTAATTTTCACTTTATTATGATTTTTTTCTTCCTATTGTATTTAGTTTACTTATTTTTGGCTCAGAAAATTCCGGATGTAGGTATGTCAAAGAAATGGCGGAAAAGATATGCGACTATAATCGGTACTTGATATTACATAAATCATACATCATATCTTTAGTGTGTGTGTATGTGTGTAAGTGTGCGTGTGTGCGTGTCTGTGTTTGTGAGTGTTCGCGTGTGCGTGTTTGTATGCACGTATCATATACATATATATATGTGTGTGTGTGTATATATATATATATATATATGTATCTAGTGCATGTTTGTGTGTATGTATATGTGTATGAATGTATGTAAGTAAGTACATGTGTGGATGTAAGTATATATGGGCATATATACATATATATATATACATAGATACATACTTACACATTCGCTGAATAAACTACGAGAAACAGAGGCAGCTAGATGCAAATATATGAACATTAGTGTATGTGTATATATATGCACACACACACATTTGTATATATATATACGTATATATATAATATATACGTATGTATGTATAGACATGCGTGTATGCTGGTGTAGGGTGTGTATGAGTGAGGATGGGTGTTTCCATGACAATAAACATATCTGTGAATTCTTGTCCGTGTTGATCTTTTCATATATTGAAGGTGTTTATATTCTGGCAGTGGATATTACAAAGAAAACCCGGTTCATTTTGCCACCTGATGATTTTACCAACTGAAACAAGCAACTCTGAGTAATGGATATCAGCGTCTTTCAGTTATAAAAGTATTGAAGAATTACTCAACATTTGTATTATTGAGTCCTGTAAATTACTGCTTCTCGGTAATCATCAGAGATTTACACCACCACTCCACACACATGCATACACACACACACACATATATATATAACAACACACAGATTGTGGTTCACTACAGCTGTTTCAGACATGTTTTATTTGTATTGATGTACAGAAATGTTACATCATGCAAAAAATTTATAGACCTTGTTGCATATGGTCATGTAAGCTGATTGATGCCTTTATATGTCGGTGTTGATAGCAATGTATACAAATGTGTATGAGCGTAGGTTTTTATTTTCCCCCTATCATTTCTTTTTATTATGCTTGTTTATCAATATAATGACCCTTGACAACTATTTAGAAAAAAACTTAATTTTATTTGTAACCCCTTATGAGGTCAAATGAAACTCCGCATTCTGTCCTTGCGTCTCACCCGTTTTTGTTTTTCTCTCTCCGTCGCTTCAGTCTTTCTGTCTCCACTTCCATCCTTATATTAAAAACACGTCTGAAACAGTTGTAGTGAAACACAATCCATTAGTTGTTAAAAATTATTCTTCACCTAACACGGAACTTTCAATACGTTTGTATCTGGAGTCTATAGACGACGGTGCAATACGTGCATTCAGTGTACCCATATATGTCTTTGATGACACATTGTGTATTGTCTGCTATTTCTGAATGTATGAATAACAAATCCGTTTTTACTTTAGTGACTGTGTATATGTCGTTGTTCATTGTTTGTACACAGTCATGCTATCACCGACCTGACTTTGGTACTTTACTTTTTTAAGTACCTGATTCTCCTGAATCCTAAAAATTATATACATAAATATATATATATATATATATATATAATCAAAATAAGTAACAAAGATATCCAGAGTAATGCAGTACGATCGTTTTATCCAACTCCATTTCATTGAGCAATGCAATCATTTCAGTACATCAATTTAAAATGTAGAACAATCTTCAGCTGCACAAAAACATAGAATTTAATTAAGTTAGAACAGAAGGACACATTAATATAATTTTACCTAAGATCTCCAAGACGTTGGGGACAAGAAGTTGGAAACAAGAACATGTTGTACTTACAGCATCATAGTTGTAACTAGTTACAACTATGATGTGGAATTTTCAACAGCAACAGGCTGCGATTTAAGGACTGTGTCAAGTCCTCATTAAAGGCTTATGATCTGCAGGAGACTGACTGGAAGAACAATGCCTGTCCTCGCCACAGATGGAAGAAGCAGGTTAATAAGGGGTCGACACCTTTGAGAGATCACGTATTCAGCATGAAGAACTTAAGCATGCTGCTCGAAAGCACACAGCTGGTGTAGTGAATGGGGAAAGCTTGGTTTACAACGTTTGCAGTCATGCATGCTTGTCAAGGTCAGGGGTCACTAGCCACCAACGGAGCCGCAAATGCAAAATATAAGTTAGTCCTAGAGCGCACAATGCTACTGAAGGTCAGCAATGGTTCTCCTCGGTCACGAGTGAACGGCCGTCATCACGTATGTATGTATGTACATCGAAACTCTGATCGGAATCTTCTCAATTGTTTTTCATCATTACATATTACTCTGTGTGTGTATGCTTTTGTGTCTGTATTTGTGCGTTTGTGTTGGCAGGGGGTGTAGATGCGTCGGTATGTGTTTGTGTATGTTTCTTACCAACTTGACTTACTCTGATATTAATGACAATTTTTGCGAACGGAAATGAAGTCTATCTTTTGGGCCCGAATAACAGATTAGGAATCCTTTGCTTCGATATGAAAGTATTTGGGGTCCTCTACCGCTTTGACAGTTTCGCATGTAGTCTTTCAGCGATTGCACACACATGTTTGTTGTTCCAGGAGACGGAGTAGATAACCTTAGCTGTCCCAGCTAGTTTAGCAGAATGTAGTAATTCAGAGGTTAGCAGCAACAATACAAAAATTATCCTTCCCTCCGTTTGACTCTATGGTGGACTCAACAGTCTATCAGTGGTGAGTCACTCGTGGATTGTTTCTGTGATATTAGTTCCCCTGTTCCATTTATCGAGGTCAATATTATAGCAATATGTGACCTACAGTGTGTTGGGTGTAGTTGTATTTCTTACTTGTTTAACGATTGGTAGGTGCAGAAGCATGAAAACTTTACCTGCTTCTTCTTCCTGCAAACTCAGAAGCCAACGAAACCACATTCCGAATATCATTTTAGACATTCCTTGTTGATCCGTATTTTATAAATATAGAAATCGTAACTTGACCTCCGCCAGAAACTGACTATATTACAACAATCTGCAGTATCAATTAACAAGAAACCTGAGCAATTGCTTTGCAGCCATGAAAGGATGACCTGGAGTAATAAGGCGGCGCTACTACAGGAACACCAACTTAACAAAGCTAGCTGGCCCTTAAGAAGGATCAGAGTATACGGGACCTGCTTGCTCTTACTGATTTTATTCTCCTTTTGAGGCCCTCAACAGCACCTACGGTTCCTAATCTCCATCAGCAAATACAACACACACAGGAGGCCAGGAAATGAAATGATACAACAAAACTGGGAAAGATTATGACAGTACTCTGTACTTCTGTGTGTGGGGAAGTTGTGTGTGTGCGTGTGTGTGCATGTGTATGTACAGATATATACATACGTACACATATACATATATTCATATATATACACACAAAAACACGCGTTCACACATGTACACACATATATGAGGAGTGTATATGAATATTCATATCCTGTACGTACTGTGATTATATGCCTGCTCTTTTGCTCTCGTGAACGCATGAGTGAATGTGTGTGTGTATGTGTGTTTGTCTTCCTCTAAAAGTGTGTGCGTAAATATGCGGTGTGTGGTCTTAAGAATTAGAATATATTCTACATGAATTATATTCACTTCGCAAAGATCTGCAACGAATGAGATGTATTCTTGCTTTTGTCACTTGCAGGACGTACATCAATTCTTGTATCTAACCAAGTAGAAATCTTAGAGAATTCATAAAATATCAATGAAAAAATATACATAAAAAAATAAAGAACTTTCACATGGAAACACATCAACTCTTCCACAGACAGCAAGTGAAACGGAGAGTTACATAAACTGATAGACATAAATAGATAAAGGCTTACATACATGCACACATGCATATATGTGTGCGCACACACAGACATACACACATAAACAGATACATACACTCAGGCACACGCGCACACACACTTACATATATGAGTGTGTGTTTGTGTGTGTGCGTGTGCGTGTAATGAAAAAGAGCGAGACAGATATAAATTCAGTAAAATGCAATGGTGTTTTCTAAAGCTCATTAGATGGAGAGGGAAGCAAAACGACTGTGGATTTATTCACATGATTCTTTATACAAATTCGGGAATCCTTAGATCGATTCCCTCAAGTTAAAATTTTCTGTGTTCGTCATCACTGAATGTGCGTTTTCAGAAGAGAATTTACACAAAAATCGTTTGGTAAATCGATTCCCACATGCATACATACATACATACATACATACATACATACATACATACATACATATATATATATATATATATATATATATATATATATATATATATATATATATAATTTTAAAATAGGATAAAATCTTTATAAGAATTTATCAAGTAGTCAACGTGAAAATCCTCATAAGGGAAAAGTTTGTAATTTTACCCTTTAAATATTTATTTATATTACAGACATTACTACACGTAAATGCCTCACATTATGAGGGACTCAAAGTCAAAACTACCATAATAAATACAGTGTACCGAACGGTAGGGGATGTAATTCTTGAAGCGAACTCTTAAAAACAGATTCAGCCATAATTCATATGATTTCATAGTTTGTGTACAAAATACAGTTTCCTAATCGTCAATTAGAAAGTTTATTTTGTACACTAACTATGAAATCATGAGTTCGCTTCAAGAGTTGGTACACTGTATTTATTATGATAGTTTTGGTACACTGTATTTATTATGATAGTTTTGGTACACTGTATTTATTATGATAGTTTTGGTACACTGTATTTATTATGATAGTTTTGGTACACTGTATTTATTATGATAGTTTTGGTCCACTGTATTTATTATGATAGTTTTGGTACACTGTATTTATTATGATAGTTTTGACTTTAAGAATCCCTCATAGCTTGAGGCATTTACGTTTAGTAATGCCCTTAATGTAAATATATATATATTCTTTTACCTTTTACTCTTTCAATCATTAGACTGCGACTATGCTGGAGCACCGCCTTGAAATATTTTTAGTCAAACGACTTAACTTTAGTATTTAATTTGGTAACCCTAGTACTTATTCTATCGGGCTCTTTTGTCGCTAGCCTACGGTGACCTAAGCACGCAAAGAACAGTAGTCAAACAGACACAAAGTCACACACACAGATATATATACGGTGAGCTTCTTTTTCTGTCAAACTCACTCATAAGGTCTTGAAGTTATAGTAAAGACACGCTCCTACGGTACCACGCAGTGGGTCTGAACCCAGATGTATTGGGTTGAGAAGTAAATTTCTTACTGCATATAAAAAGCGTATAAAGAGCGACCATATCCGTAAAATTAATTTTTAAGTATATTATTATAAAATATAATTATAATTAAGGGCTCTGGAATGCCAGTGCCTATACGCTGAGAGTAAATGTCAAATACCTACAATCCACTCAAAATTAGTTCTCTAGGTCGGATGCGAAGTAATGGGCAAGAAAATTTGCAAAATTTCTGATAATCCTATATCTTAAGATTTCATACTCTGCAATAGAAATTACTTTGCAATCCTCAGTAGAAATACACCGATAAAAAAATAAACATGAAATACATATAAATACCGATAAATCTATTCGTAGAAACCAATATATAGAAGCATTTCCCACATATACATTCTATATACTAACCCATCAAGACCATGTGGTTAATGTCAGAAATCATACGGGGTAAATACAGTCCTGCAGTATAATGTAATGAGTAGAGAACTGAAAAATTATACTGTTCATTATTAGCAGCAAATTGGTCATTAACACATACAACCATTTCTATTGATACGCAATAAACTTTAAATTTACATTTATACGGCATGTTCATAATATCATCAGACGAAAAAAGACGGGGCGGGACGTTTAAAGTTAGAAACGCACACGAGTTGACGTAATGAATATTTCAGAAATAGATGTTAAATACTGTCTCCAAATGACGATTGTAAAGCATGTTTTCTCATGCTCAGCATGAAATCAATTGATATTGAGTTATGTAGTAAACTACTTTCAAATTCCATCCAGAAGGTAGACCTATTTTTAAAATATTCATTAGATTGCTCGTGTGTATATTCATCGTAGAATTGGTGGGGTTTTTTTAAGCTTTCGCTTTCATTTTTAGCAAGCAGCATCATTACCCTACTTTTCTTCAAATATATATATATATATATATATATATAACAAGACTCTTATTTTATGTTGCTCCAGTTCACTTAGCTGTAGAAATGAGTTGCAATGTCATTTGTCCTAAGTTGTATCAACTTTTGCCTTTCTCTTGGATAACATCAGTAGTGTGAAGAGGGAAGGCTGGTATGCATGGGTTACTGCTGGCCTTCCATAAACAACCTTGTCCGGACTTGTGCCTTGGAAAGTAACTTTAATGACCGAAGAGGATCTTTTCCCGTTACCGTTTAAGAAATATAGCGAATACAAAAGGCGCCATGACAATGTGGCAAGAATAATCCATTGGGATATTTATGGAAACCACGGACTACAAAGAGCAAAGACGCAGTATGAGAAAACTCCAAAAGGAGTCACCGAAAATGAGAATTGCAAAATCCTGAGGGACGCAATGATCCAGTGCTATCACCTGACCAGACATTGGAAACCGGACATTGTTGTGGGGAATAAAAAAAGAAAGAACATGATAATTGATATAGCATGCCCCAGTGAAAACAGGATCATATGAAAGAAGAAGGAAAAATAAACAACTATGATGATTTGAGGTGGGAAATACGAAGGGTGTGGTCAATGAGGAGAGCAGACGTGATATCAATAGTAATTGGTATACTTGGAAGTATCAGCACTCAACTATCAACAATGGCTGAAAAAGATTGGTGCAAGTGTGAAGGTAGAACACCTAAAAATCAGCATAGCTTGGTACTAGAAAAATCTTTCGCAGGGTTCTTGAAGTATGACCATTAAAAAAGTGTCGAATTAGTCTGCTGGATGTGGACAGCTGACACCGCCGTACATCTCCAAAACGTTGTAAAGAAATAACAAGCTGTGTAAAGGCAATAATGATAATAATAATAATAATAATAATAATAATAATAATAATAATAATAATAATAATAATAATAATAATAATAATAATAATAATAATAATAATAATAATAATAATAATAATAATAATAATAATAATAATAATAATAAGAAGAAGAAGAAGAAGAAGAAGAAGAAGAAGAAGAAGGATGATGATGATGATGAGGAGGAGGAGGAGGGGGATAACGGGTTCTCCTATCGGAGACGGCGTATGAGCGTTCAGACCGCCGAACGAGCGGCACAAATGATTTGCTTATATCGATCAATAATGAAAAAGAAGTGTATCGATGAACAGTTACTCATCTTCAGTCTTTATTCTTGACATTCTCCCGTTATCCCGTCAGCCACTTAGTGCATGTCATGTTGTAATGATACAACTTACTATAGAATGTTTAATGTTATTTCAAAACATCTGCCACAACGCTTCACAAGAGTGGTCGGATGAGAAGCAGTTTCACCATTATGATTCGCAATTGTGGATTTCCAATACTCATATCACGCACAGAATATACGCCTATGCAGTACTTATATTCAAAGATGGCAGTGGAATGTAACACTGATAGCCACACTTTTTCCTGTATGTATACATGTGTGTCTCTAGATATTGTAGATGTCATTCGGTTTGTACAAAATAAGGAGATCTAAGCAAAATATACAGCACGAACCTCACAGTAAATTGGATTCTACTCTCTGTATTGATTCCCCCTTTTAATGACAATTTCGTTGCTACTCTTGAAGTAGCTTTTAGATAACAGTTTCACTACAACATGCATAAAAGAAACATATTTTAACCTGTGCTAACCTGAACGATAGCAAACAAAGTCAGTAAAATGTGATTTTGCGTCTGCTTCGAAACATTATTTTTGACTATATGCATTAAAATTCATTCAGTAAAACCCAATTTTATACGGCACGTTTTTCTATCTGAAAACTATTAAGTAATATGTGATTCACTCTCTTTACCTGTGTGTGTGTGTGCGTGTGTATGTGTGTGTGTGTGTGTGTGTGTGTGTGCGTGCGTGTGCGTGTGTGTGTGTCAATGTTTGTTGAATAAAAACAACTTATAATAAAAACAACTTTAAATTTATCTGATCTAAATCTTTTGTAGAGTACAAAACTTAGAAGTTTCGGATACGTCAGCCATCGTCAGACTGCGATGCATTAGAGTCTTTGTTGAGTTAAAATCATCCTCGGGTGCGTGGGTTTGAGTAGGCTGGTAATTAAATTTTTGTGGTACGTTGTTATAGAAGGGTGTTTTGGAAAATTTTTAATTGATTAAATTAACGATTATGTTATTGTCTAGAATTTATTCATGTATGCAGAACTTTGTAAACAAGCCTTAGGCATTTCTTTCTTTTATTAAGTAGGCACGATGTGGGATAGTAATTTTGTTACTTTTGGTAAGAATAATATCTACATAGATAGACAGATAGATAGATGGATAAATAGATTGATAGAAAGGGAGAGAGAGAGAGAATAATTTATTGCATAGTATCATCTATGAGGAATATGGCAAGAATTTGAGGAATGTAGAAAGAATTGTAACGAATATTTAAAGTTGTGCTAAATTTCCTCATCCTCATAAAATATGTCTGTGTGCGTCTTAGTATATATATATATATATATATATATATATATACATACACATACATATATATATATGTATGTATGTGTGTGAGTGTGTATTGCATGATGTTCCCATAATTATTCGGGGCAATACAACTAAGTTTAAAATCATATAACCTGGAACCAATCTTCGATTGTCTTTTTCTATTCTGATTTAAATATATTTTCATTTAGACATTTATGTGTAATTTTAGTAAATATATAGTTGCTATTTGAACCAGGTCAATTTATCTTGCCTCATTGTCACGTTTAATTATGATGATATCGTCATCACGGCTGCTATCTCCTTGGTCATAGGTGTGATTGGTCAGTGCTGACCTTTCACTAAACATATCTTTGTTCAATTTATTAATCATTTCCTGAATGTTAGAGAAATACTATTATGATCAGTGCTGCATATAACAGTTCTATTTAGTGGAGGAATGAGTAGACTCATTTGTGGAACATGATAAAGTTAATTTAGAATAAATCTATTTCAAATAAAGATTAATTTCTTTTTCTATTCACTACACATACAAGGACCACATTAGAACATGGGTTTCACTTAGTTCACACTCATCAGCTTTAATTATAACTACCTGAAGGGTAAGTAGATGGACTTTTGTTTGGCGTCAAGGTACGATATATAGCAGAATCCTTCATTTTTAATTTCCCAAACTTTCATCTCTGGTAGCGGAAACGGAAGCATATATAGTAACTTACGGATTATTCTCTAACCAGAAACTTTGACTGAATGCTTCCAAAAGAGTTGGCTTAATGAAAGGTAAATGATATCCATTCGTTGTTGGTGTCAACTGAGCGCGAAATGAAGTCTGTTGCACAACAGTGTTGTCATTAGACACTGAAAATATAAATAATGTATAAATGTATAGCAATATATATATTTGATAGCGAATAAAACGGGAATTGTTTAAAAAGTTGAATAATTCATGAACTGTTATAGATACGTTCAACGGTTAAAAGGTAGATGTAGACATATTGAATGCGTGAAAAGTAACGAAAGCTAAAGAAGGATAAAATATGCAATAATAGTCAGAGTCTAATATTTTCATTACTTCTTTATCGCTAGATAGGTCAGATAATTGGGATCATGTTCCAACCTTATCTTGATGTTATACTTGTAGGTTGTGAACTACCTCGAAAGTAAAGACACCAAATGCATTTACCAAGATAATCAGCTGCATTTAGCTGCGTAATATATAATACGTTTATTTTAGTCTTACTGACTAAAAGGAAAAACACATTAAAGTTATGAGTTCCTCCTCTCCTCCACTTGCTTCTCCTTCTCTTTGTCTACATTCTCAGCCTTGATTTTGCAACAAATAATATTTTTAGAAGGAACAATCTTTCACTGAACGATTACATCAATTATTTTGTTGCTCTTTTTTTTTATATTAATTAACAGCACTCCCCAGGCAGGCAGGCAGGCAGACAGACAGACAGACAGACAGATAGATAGATAAATAGATAGATAGATAGATAGACAGATAGATAGATAGATAGATAGATAGATAGATAGATAGATAGATAGATAGATAGTTAGATAGATAGATAGATAGATAGACAGACAGACAGACAGACAGACAGACAGACAGACAGACAGACAGACAGGCAGGCAGGCAGGCAGGCAGACAGACTGACAGACAGAGACAGACAGACAGATAGATAGATAGATAGATAGATAGATAGATAGATAGATAGATAGATATAGATAGATAGATAGATAGATAGATAGATAGATAAATAGATAGATAGATAACTTGCTTATTATTAACTTGGAATTTTAACCACTGTCGCCTTACTAAAATCTTCGGATAGGTATTTTCAACATTTCAAACGGGTAGTGAGAAATAGCAAGGTCTCAGCTAGCCCCAAAAATTAACAGTAATTGTGTGTATATGCATTAAAGGCGAAAAGTATTTCATCGAAACGAAGGAAAATTTACTTCTAAATATCTTGCTGCTATAACGTATCCATTTATTGCTGTCAGTTTTATCTCATCGACAATTTGTTAATGTTCTCTTTATCATAAAAATATTTTCCTCTTTAACAAGACATTAATTTGTCTCTCAAGAGATCACCTTTTAGTCTTTCTAACATAAACATTTCTTAAGAATGTCTTATTTCAACGTATTCATCCATTAAACATGTTAAAGAGAACCTCTGACGCTCTCTCTCTCACTCTCTCTCTCTCTCTTCTCTCTCTCTCTCTCTATCTATCTATCTATCTATCTATCTATCTTTATCTCTCTAACTCTAATCTATTTTTGTTTTGTTTTAATAAATTTATATAAACTTTTTCTTTAATTTGCTTAATGTTGTCTGCATTTTAGAATTCGTTGACACAGGGAAATTAGAAATCTTCAAATGTAGGGCGATGTGCAAAAGAGGAAACATGATAATTGTGAGGAAATTGAAATCGTGCTAATCTCAGTTTGACCATGGAAATAAAACAAAATAAAACATGAAAAAAACCCTTTAAACTAAAAAATGGGTAATAAAAACATAAAAGTCTGCCATAAAAGGATTATATATATATATATATATATATATATATATACATATATACATACATTTATATATATATATATATATATATTATATATATATATATATAATATATATATATATATATATATATACATTTATATATATATATATATATATGAAGAAATGTAGATGAATAGTTATAAGGATAAATAAATCTAATACATTGCCACTTAAAAATTGGATTCTCCAACAATCTTCAGAAGAATCTAGTCCTTTTAATTTGGAATATTAAATTCATAAGGTACAACAGTTTCCTGGATATTTTAAAGTTAAAAATATTCCAGAAATTGAAAAAAAGCAACAAAAAATATTTGTCAAGTCTGATCAAAGCAAAATCTTGTATAAAATAGCTCTGTCTCTTTACCAAAGAAAGTTATTCCATTCCATATCCAATAGGGAAGCCATACTATCTGAAATAATTTGGACGACATCAAAGCTCAATATTCATAAGAGAGGAAGCAACCGATTACATCCAGGCGCTCATATTCCGCTTTTAATGAGCTGAAATATAATTTTGCTCAAAACTAACTTTCTATTAATTATTATTTTGATCTTTTACTTGTTTCTCTTACTGCAGCTCTACTGAGTCATCGCCTTAAAAGGTTCATTTGGTCAGCTTGACACAAGTATCTGTCTTTATAAGTCTGTTATTAACTCTATCGGTTTCTTTTGATGAACAACTACGTTATGTGGGGGAGCATTAAAAATCAACACCTTTGTCAAATGTTCAGAAGTACAAAGGCAACATACATATACAAAACGAGCCTCCACACAGTCTCCATCACACACATTCACTCACAAGGCACTAGTAGGCTCGGGCTTATAGCTTTTATTACGCTTTAATCTACAGTATATTTATTTCACTGCTAATCCAATAGAAAATCCAGAAGTAAAGGAGAACTTTATGCTTCATACCTCGATAAAAGTTAAGTGTAGCAATTACATTCGCCAAAACACTCTTTACTTTATTAAACAAACATTTGTGCCAAACATACATCTATAAAGCATTTAAAAATTTTGTTGGAATTTTGTATTCTACTGCATTAAACATGATGCTAAGACCAACGATTCAAAATTAAAGCCAATTAAGACCAACACTTAGTTTCAACACTGTTGCCACTAAGAATAACCCTATATACGTTAAACAGAAAGCTAATCATACTATATTTCAAGAAATTATAAACATTAACAAACTTAGTCTATCTTATGCATTTAAATTTAGTCTGTATAAGTATTCTCAATGTTTCCGTACTAAGAATACAAACAATCACACGTGACTCCCAAATCCGATATGGAAGATAAAAGCCAACCCTTTTTACAATAATTTGATAGGGAATGCACACTCGAGTTTTGTCTTAATCTGGTAATAAAAACATGACAGCTTTGTGCGATTGTTCATATTTTTCATGGGAGTGTTTTGATATTTAAAAATTAATTTTACCTATTGTAATAGGAAGATATTAATCACAATAGATTAATGTCTGTCTCATAAAATCCATATTTTCCTTGGTATAATCCGATTTCTAATATAATTCATAAATTTAAAAACTTTAAAAGTTTTCTTCCATGTTCTATATGTTTCTTCTGGTTGTTCGGGAAACATCGATGCGATAGTTCAGTTCCATCCAGACGCTCTGCAGCATATTTGGAGTTAGCATGTGAACTGCTTCAGTGATCGAAGTTTTCAGCTTCTCCAGGTAGAAGTACGTAAACTGTGCCCTTCACGAACCCCCAAAGAAAGGAGTCACAAACACTTAGACCTCGCAGTGACACTCAATTGTTTCGTCCAGCACAACCAATCCACCTGTTTGGCAGCGAGATGCCAGAGCGGTGGCACACCATCTTGCTGGAAAAGGTAGTCATCACCCTCAGCAGCTAGTTGTGGAAACATTGAATTGGTAAGCATCTCTAGTTAACTTTGACCAGTAACAGTTCCTCCCTCAAAGAAGAAAGGGAGCCATACGCAGTCCTCTCTGATACCGCACAAAACACATTAACTTCGGTGAGTGTCGCTCAATTTCCTGGCGAGTGTGCCCCCCCCCCATATCTGCACGTTATGCCTATTGAGTTTACCGTTCAAGTGAAATAGCGCCTCATCACAGAAAATGATTTTTGACTGCAGGTT
The DNA here is from genome assembly GCF_006345805.1 of Octopus sinensis. Classification (NCBI taxonomy): domain Eukaryota; kingdom Metazoa; phylum Mollusca; class Cephalopoda; order Octopoda; family Octopodidae; genus Octopus; species Octopus sinensis. The sequence goes on from NC_043015.1 coordinate 26,584,156, forward strand.
GTTATTATCTTCCATTAATTGCTGGATATTCTCACAAAATTCAAATCGCATTCCATTATCTTTCGGGTAGAGTTTTGAACTTACTGCAGCTTGTAAGGGTGAAACTTTAGTGATTATATAGGAGCTTGCAAACTATGCTTTGGGGGAGGTGTAACTCTCGGTAGCTCTTCGTATTGACTTCTGCGGCCTGTGCACGAATTTTCTTCTAACTCGATCAATAACTTTCTCTGAGACTTATTGTCAGCCAGTGTATCCCTTTCTCTGATCACAGATACACTCTTTCTGACTGAAATGGTTGTACCGTTTCTGAATGGACTGGATGTAGGTGGAATTGAATGATATTTGAGTCTGAAAAAACGTTGTACGGCCATAACACTGTTTGATCTTGCGAATTCCAGTACACACCAGCTCCGTTGCTGTAGGGTGGCGGCATTTTTTTAGATTTCCTTGTACCCCGAGGTTTTCAGGTCAAAGATGACTAATCGCCTGAAAAAAATTAAATAACTGTTGTTAGAGAATCGGTCCACAACATGTTTATCAATATATTTGAATTAGTTTAAATATCATAATATGTGAAATCAGGGAGTGTTTTGTGGACATCCTGTATATCATATACTGTAGGGTGTATAAGCATGTATTGAGTTCAATTTCCTTTACCATATAAAATGATATTCACGTGTACGCACACACATACTCACACTTATACACGTACATACTTATATATGCATGGATATACATATGTGCATATATATATATATATATAATATATATATATATATATATATATGTATATATATATTGGGTCATCCCATAAATAATCCGTTTTTTATACTTTTTTAATTTTCAAAATTAAGATAAGCAAAGTTCTTTTTTAATCTAAAATATACCCACCTTCATTTTCAATAATGCTCTTCTATCTATCTCGTAAACTAGAAAGGCCCTACGAGCATTATTCTGATGGAAGGAGACCTTTCGCATTGAAACCAAAGTTGGTCGTTTTTCCTCTAGCGCTCACTTAAGCCACTCAGACTGCTCGCAGTAGATCTTTGTTATCGTTTGGCTTGGGCTTAAAAGTTCAAAGTGGTATAAACCTTTCATATCTCACCAAACAGATAACACCACCTTACGTGGGTGAAGACTTTCTTTAGCCTGTGATTCCAGTATTCTCCTTTCCCTACTCACCGTCTTCGGCGATTGACATTTTTATACACAACCTATTTCTCGTCACCTCTCGCTATTCGTGAGACGTGACTGCAAAGGTGCATTGCTTAGACGTAACAGCAAAGACGGTTCATTCGTTAAACGTGACAGCAAAGAAGAGCATGCTTTCATTCTCTGCGTGCGATTAGACTCGGAAAGTTTGTGAGGAATCCATTGACCCAATTTGATGACTTTTTTCAGATGGCACGCAGGTGTCGACGAATGGCTGAATGACCAAACCTAAGCTTCTCCACTAGCTGCTCAACAGTTACGATGGGATTTTATTCCACCAGGTTTTCCAGGACATCCTCAACAAGCTCTACAGATTTTCCAGGACGAGGCCCGTCTTCTAGGCTGTAGTTTCCGGTGTGGAATTTCTGGAACCTCTCTTGACACTGGCTTACACTTATTGTCTGATCTCCATATACTGCATTGATATTCCTTACAGTTTCCGTTGCGTTGTTGCCTTTAATGAACTCAAAAAGCAAAATATGCCAATATACTCCTTTGTCACTTCCATTATAGCTCTGAAAATAGCTGCTAAAATCGAACGACACTGTTCAAAACTAGCACTAAAAATAAGGACAAGGTAAAATTACTTACTGCTTTTATAGCAAGTTGATGCAGGTAGTTTATCCTGTTCCCCTCCAACTTTTAGTTTATGGAAATGAAAAAAACTGCATTATTTATGGGATGATCCAATATATGTATATATATATATATATATATATATATATATATGTACAGGGTGTCCATAAAGTCTCTTTACAATTTAAAAAAAAATATTACAAAGGCTGTTGATGAAATATTTTAACCAGATTTGTTTTATTTTAATAATTGTTTATTAAAGTTTTTATTGATATTAATTTTTTGTGTTTCACATACTCTGTTGATGGAAGGGAACTGATTTACTGAACCCATATAAAATGAGGATGAAGCATTCCTCAAACGAGTTTGTTTTAGTGACGAAGCGACTTTCATGTTTCGGGGAAATTAAACAGACATAATGTGAGAATCCGGGGATCAGAACATCCTCATGTGACTAGGGAGCTTCAACGGGATAGTTCAAAAGTTAATGTGTGATGTGGAATCATGTGCAATCGAATAATTGGTCCATTTTGTTTCAACGAGGCAACAATTACTGCAGATGTTTACCTCGACCTTCTGACCGAATATGTTGCACCACAACTGATTGATTTACAACCAACCATCATTTTCCAACAAGATGGTGCACCACCACATTGGGGACAGCATGTTCGACAGTTCCTCTTCCTCAATCAAACATTTCCAGACCGATGGATTGGAAGGGATGGGTCAATTCCATGGCCACCGCGTTTGCCAGATATCACTCCCTTGGACTTCTTTTCATGGGGTTATGTAAAAGATATCGTGTATCAAATAAAGATACGGGAAATTGCTGACTTGAAGCAAAGGATTCGTAATGCCATTGCCACCGTTGATGAGGCTATCCTACAGCGAACAAGGCAAGAATTCGAGTACCGTCTTGATGTGCTTCGCGCAACTAATGGTGCCCATATTGAGGTCTAATAAAAGCAGTTAAAAAAACTTTAATAAACAATTATTACAATAAAATAAATCTGGTTATAATATCTTGTCAACTGCCTTTGTAATAAAAATGTTTAATTGTAAAGAGACTTTATGGACACATGTATATCTGCTTCAATGCCAGAATGATGCTTACGCTGGAATAAATTCAGATATGAATTAGATGCAGCTCGAGTGTTTATACAATGTATGTACTTGGCTAGTTCACCGGTCGTATTCTACCTGCGACGTTGGAGATGACTCTCTCATTGCTAAGTCAGTCATGGACACGCGAAACAACCCACAGTTATATTCATATATATATGAGCTCAATTTAGGTGAGTTGAAATCAGGTTATCGTAAGAGATATTTTTTCCACGGTAACTGTGGCAAACATATTCCAAATAATGTAAATTGTGCTCGTACCTAAACACTGCTTTGCACCAATCCTTTGTTATTTATCTCGATCGGGCGATCTACTGAGGCAAACCAGTTAACATGTTGACTGAATTAGATATAAAGCTACAACCTTTATTTAGGTCGTTGAGATTTGACACCTTTCGCCTCTCTTACTGTCACTTTTACTCTCACAGATTCGCTCAAATACTCAGGCATATAGAGACACAGCCACAAAAATGGTAGGCCGATTGACAAATAGATAGATAGATAGATAGATAGATAATAGATAGATAAATAGATAAATAGATAGATCGATCGATCGATCGATAGATAGATAGATAGATAGATAGATAGATAGATAGATAGATAGATAGATAGATAGATAGATAGATAGATAGATAAACCGGCAGGTAGGTAGGTAGGTAGGTAGGTAGGTAGGTAGGTAGGTAGGTAGGTAGGTAGGAAGGTACCTATGATTATTCCTTTACATATCAATAATATTTATGTTCATGCTTCTTTATATTCATGGTTAACGAATCCCTAAGAACTTTGTTCAACCGGAAATCGACTGCCTACTTTGTTCGTTGTTTCGTAGTGCTACACACGTTCAAGGAAATTCCGCCATGTCAACACGAACATCCTTAATGCATGCGCTTTAATAAGCTTTCCTATTGAAAATGTTACTGTGAGGACAATATGATCAAGCTGAGTTGCATTAAAACGATTCATTTGTACCGAATGACGGAACGATTGGATTATTGAAACACTGAAGAACTGAAAATAAGTGAATGACTGAATTTAACTGATTTAATGAAATGATGGAATGGTTGAATAGCGAAACAAAACTTTATGTGAACGACTCTGATTAGATAACTGGATCATGAAATAAACGAAAGAAAATAATATTTCAGTTGACTCGACCGTTCCGCCACCCAACCAAATACTTCTGAGGACAGATGATCGTAATAAATGGATGACTAAAATTAACATATATTCATTTCATTTCACCACAACCTCTTCTTTTTCCCTTCCCCACCCCTTACCAGGGTATATGAAAATCCCTCATTCAAATTATAATCTGTCTTTGTAATGTTTCCTTCATATAGCACCCCTATGACAAATAAAAGAACATCATCACCATTCTTTTGATTATTATTATTATTACAATTGTTATTATTATTATTATTATTATTATCATCATCATCATCATCATCATCATTATTATTATTATTATTATTATTATTATTATTATTATTATTATTATTCAGTAGTATATATTTTTTATATCGTGCTTTCACTTCACTTCTGAGCACAGCTTTGTGTGCCTTGGGTATGTGCTGTGATTTGTTGTGATGCTCTGGAAAGTGTTCTGCGTAGGATGCGTGCAGTGTCTAGTAGTGCAATTTTCTGTATGTTATATGTGTTTGTAAGTCCAGGTGTTTTTGTTATGTATTTGTCTGAATATTTTTTTATCATGCCTAATGCACCTATTATGATAGGAATTGTTTCTGTTTTTAGATTCCACATTCTGGTTACCTCTATTTCCAGGTCTTTGTATTTTTTTTTCTTCATGATCTCTGACAACTATATCTGGTCTGATGGCCTTAATTTCTCTATCTGTGTGTATTATTATTATTATTATTATCATTATTAAGGCGGTGAGCTAGCAGAGTCGTTAGCACGCCGGGAGAAATGGCTGACGTTATTTCGTCTGTGGCTACGTTCTGAGTTCAAATTCCGCCGAGGTCAATTTCGCCTTTCATCGTTTCAGGATCGATAAATCAAGTACCGGCGAAACACTGAAATCGATGTAAATGTCTAGGCCTCCCCACCACCGCCAGGCACAGCAAATTTCAAGCGTTACATCTTTAACAGTAAAAGTTATTTTTCTCATTACTTTCATCATCATTTTCTTTCTGCATGCCAGAGCCCTGATTCATTCCAAGTTTTTTGTAAGCTTGCTCCTGCTCGAGTTCTTTTATGACTGTATCAACATCCATCTCTACTGCATGTGAAGTCTTTAGTTTCCCTTTCTGGAAATTGGCCTTGGCAAATTTGTCAAAACCAACTTCCATCCCGATGTTATCACCGAATGCTTTCACAGTATGTAGTAGTTTTTCAAGCTCATTATCGTCTGTGCCATAGGGTGTAAAGTCATCCATATAAATTAGATGAATTATTTTCTTGTCGCTAATTTTATGTCCATAACCTGTGCTGTTAAGTTCACATGTAAGGAGTATTAGGACTATACAAAAAATTAAAGGTGAAAGTTAGTCACCTTGGAAAATGCCGTAGTGGATTTTAATATTTTTTGTGGTCAGTATTTCATTAGAGAGGTATAATTGGAGGTTCGTATACCACACTGACATGAGCTTCATAAAATTTGAAATCACACGAGAAATTTTGAAGATATCCAGTGATTTCAAGCTCCATGTATGCAGTATACTGTAAAAGGCCTTTCTATAATGAATCCATGCAAAACAGATTTCTGCGTTTGTTATGACAGATCTCAAGGATCATATGATTGCATTCATATGAGCCTCGTAGGCACCCTTTTTGTTGGGTGGGAAAATTATTGTTAGATAACAGTATGGACCGATAGTTTGGGGGAAATTTGATTTCATTATTTTTCGGGAATAGGTAATACCACTTGCTAACCAATCGGGTTTTTTCGTAGGATCTTGAATAACTGGACTAACTTTCTGCGTGCGCACAGGAGAGATACGAGCCAGAAATTTGGCACCCTGTCATAATCAGGGGATTTTCACTTATGAGCCTTCCTGAGTGTCATCATTAGGTCTGGTATTGTGATATCTTCCCATGCTTGTTCAGGTAAGTTTTTTAGAATCCTTCTGTGCGTCTAATCCACTTTACATTTTCATTGTAAGTCTTTTCATCACTCCAGATATTTTTCCAAAAGTGTTCAACTTCTTTCATGGTGGGGATGTGAGTCTTCAACGGTTATTTTCTCCTTTTTATTTCTCTGTAGAATGCTTTCGCATTGGATGTGAACAGCTTAATTTGGATGTAAAACTTGTTTCTCTTCTCAGATCTTCGTATTCTTTGAGCTTTCGCTTGAACTTTTTGTTGCAGTGTTTCTTTTGCTGAAAGCAGTTCTTCTCTTGGTGAGAATCTATTTTCTCTTCATCTTTCTTCCTTTTCTGCTTTTTACATCGTTTTCACAAATTAGCTCTTTCAATATTGATATTTCATCTGTCATTATTTTAATCACTTTCTCAAGAATATTCTTCTCAGGCTTGTATTTCTTTGTTTTCTTTTTTGTTTGTTTTTATTTTTGAAGGGGCATACAATTGGTTTCAATTGTCTTATCAGCCGCCTAAATAATTTAGCTTAATTCAGTGAGAACTGCTTTTAGTTTTTTTACAATTTCATTTGTTACATATTTTTCAATTTTAATCGACTTTCTGCTTCAGTTCTGTCATAGACTCTCTGTGTCCTTTAGTAAATGTGTAGTCTTCAAATATTGTTTCGTTGCCACTTTCCTCGCTCTGTTTATCAGGATCATTTTGCAATTTACTTCTTCAGATGTTTGCGTATTCTGTTCAGATGGTAGTCTTTCAATTGAAACCCCCGGAGAGTCGCTCTCTTCGTTTAGTTCTTTTATTTCCTTCCCAACTTATATTTAGATCATTTTCCACTGCGTGTTTGATCGAGGTTATTTCATTATCTGGGAGCCTTTAATTTCTGA
>NC_043015.1:26598508-26621008 GCF_006345805.1 Octopus sinensis
ACAACATATATATACATTCTCAAGAAAATGTTAAAGATAGTTTCCAGAAGGAATTATTAAAAAGTTCAGTGGGATATTGGTATTTTATCTGTATATACATACACGCACAGAATATTATGAGTTCAAAAATGTTTACATTATAGTAGTAGGGAAGCTCAAACTGACCTGGTCCACCATGTTATCGTAAAAGACTATTTTCTATTTCAAGGGACACTGTAGGTGTGTTTGGGTGGGGGAAGGAAGAGTAATGTGGAACTTAGTAACTTAGAGTAGGCTCGAACTAGAGATTTCTCTTTGTGGCTAATGGCGTGAGTCCTGATTGGAAGAAGAAGAAGAAGAAGAACAAGACGAAGAAGAAGAAGAAGAAGAAGAAGAAGAAGTAGAAGAAGAAGTGGAAAGAAGAAGGAGAAGAAGAAGAAGAAGAAGAAGAAGAAGAAGAATGCTTCGTAAAAAGTGAAACCGGTAAAGTAAATAAACATGTTTTAAAATTGCATTTTCAAACTTTCTTTCATATATATAATATATATATATTTATATAAATGCATATATATATGTATATGTGCATATATATATATGCATATATGTATGCATATATAAGTGTGTGTGTGTGTACATATGAACAGATAGATATGTAGAGATAAACACATATACATGTATATCACAAGAATATTACTGCAAACTTGTGTGAAAGTGGTGCCGGAAGTGGCATACAGACCATCATATAACTTTTTTGACACGCGCTTGGCGTTATTATTCTTCTCTTCTATTTTACGGATTCAGTGGTACATTCACGTTGCGTATTCTTACTTCTCTTTCCGGTTCCTACTAAAATCTCTTTACTGATCACAACCACCTCACGAACCTGTGGTCTTAAGGGACGCTTCGCGTTCCGATGGTTGTGAAAAAGTGGTATTACTTATTATTACACCTACTAACTTTAAACAAAGACCACGAAATCATCTTTCTTCCTTCAAATATCGAGAACAAATTAAACGAGCAAGTTTGAGCGGTTTCATTTGAACTTGAAGGGATAGGATGTGATATTGAATTGGGAATCATCAGTAGTGCCTTACTATACTATATCTACCGGACATTAGATTATGAATCGCAGCCAGAAATATTATTGTTGCAGATGTGATGCATGATGGTCGTGAAAACAGCACAGTGCAGTTAATATGATACAAAGATCACAGCCTGTCATCGATTATCTGATGAGAGCATCCTTGGCATTAACTACCGAAATATTTCTACGTTAAAACGTTTGAAAATTACAACGAAACCAATGTTCTGCTGAGGAAATCCAATAAACGTGAAACACGTCCAGAGATTTTCATTTTAAATGTCGGAAAAAAAGGAAGAAAATATTTGCCATTCTATTAATATTATTCCATTCCTCTAGCTAAATATTTTCCTCGTATTTTAGCATTTAAATGTTTAATGTTCCAACAGAGTATATGCTTTCACCTGTTTAGCTAATATTTATCTTTGAGATGGCGTCTCAAAATAAATATTTAAACGATTCTCTTTCTTTCTGCAACACCAACACGAACGCATTGTTCGACTTTCATTTGCCTGATTATTTAATTTTTAAACAATTCGATTCTTCTATGTCAGCAAATATTTTATATTTATAGTGGTTCGTTTCCCTGACATTTCTGCATGTTACGGCGTGGCTTCACTTCCGTTGGGGATCCTCCTAATAATGAGAAATCATATCCAGTACCGTCTACCTTAGTTCCCCACCCACGTAAAACTAAAAACAAAGAAAGGAAAAAATACAGCTAAATCATGTTTAACTCTCCTCAACGCACATTTAAAAACTAAAAACAAAGAAAGGAAAAAATACAGCTAAATCATGTTTAACTCTCCTCAACGCACATTTAAAAACTAAAACAAAAATTGAATGTTGTTTGTTTTTTTAACCATTTTCATTTTCAATGTTCGGTCATTAAATATCGTTTTATCCACTTAGCAATTATTTTCAATACAACGATAAAACATGTCAGGAGTTGACAAAAAATTAATGAGAATATAATTTTAATTATCAAGTGATAATATTTTTTCTCCCATCCAATGTTTGATGGTGTTTATTCTTTTTTCCAAACATCAAACGAATAGAAGGAATGTATTTACATTCATATTTCTCCCACAGTTAGGCTTTCTAACATTTAGATTTATTTCAGTCCTGTTTCACGCTGTCCTGCCTATGAAGCATACACAAAACGTTATTTTCTTCATATATATATATATATATATAACATATATATATATATATATATATATATATATATATATATAACAAAATACCCTTTAATATCATTTTATTACGTACAGTAAAGTTTATTTGTCAACATAAAGTGGAAGTCCTATAACAAGGGTGATGTAGCTGTTTTTCAGCCCCAGGAAAACATCTTTTCCAGTTGGCTACCGACACACAGTTTGTGCCCGTACAATATATGCAAGAGAGTTAGGACATCGCTTCCATCTCTGGCCTTGGGAGCGATGACTTCCCTTGCATATAGTATACGGGCACAAACTGTGTGTCGGGAGCCAAAGAGAAAAAAATGTTCTCCTGGGGCTTAGAGCAGTAACATTGTCTTTGTATGGTCGCAAATAAACTTTGCTATCCGGTGCAGTTAATGTATATTTATCGAGCAGACATTTAAAACAAGTTGTTTTTCTCTTCATTACGGACACTTAACTTTCTGAAGCCAATTCCTGTCAGTTTGGATCGGACAGCTAAATAATCAGCAACGAAGATCACAAATGATCCTGGAATAACTTTGACCATAGCCTTCCTTGAACACTATTTGTCTGGGTCAAGACAATATCAAGAAACGTACCGTTAGTTGTGTTCTTAGCTTCTTGTGCTACGTGTGCGTAGGATGCACAACCACAATGTGTGTGTGTTTGTGTGTATGAGTGTTTGTGAGTGTTTGGGTGTGTGTTGTGTTTGTTTGTTTGTGTGTGTGTGAGTGTGTGTATGTGTGTGTCGAACTGCATTAATCAATGAGGCTTCTTCACATTTTCCTTTTTAGAAAATGTTAGGGATAATTTGAGGGAGATTTGGCTACTTTGATTGAAGTAGTTCAGTTTTACTTTGAGATTCTGTTGTTAAATATAAATAGAAAACTGCCAAGCGAAACTTGATTTAAAGGAATTTAAATAATACCAAGAATAATAAGATCAATTAATTTTTTAGCTTCTAATGTTACAGTCAATCTTCCCGTGTATGTTGGTTAAACTGATTTTCTTCCAAATTTTCTTTTTAAAGGTGCTAATACCTTTAACAACTCCAAAATATATTGAAGAATTGATCGTAACACTAGAAGGTAAGAAAATAATTGATGTTAATTTTTGGTACATTTAAAATGTTTCTCAATTCGGTTTTTCTTTTCGTACTTTTTCGATTAACGCGTTCATACAGTCTTGCACGATTTTATGTAGGAGGTGGCAGATTGGTGTGAAGGAAGAAGTTGTTTTTCACTTTGAAATTCTTTTGGACGATATTAGCAAGAAATCTATAAATGAAGTACTTAATTCAAAAGGGCTTGTAATTCTGTAAAGTAACCATTGAGAAAGGTATGTAGTTATTGGATGAGAAGAGATGTAATACATACCAGAGGTTGGGAGAGTCGAGTAACTAAATAAATGCTGTGGATTTGAGCTGGTGTGATAGAGTGTATCTATGTTCATATAAACAGAAACTGGTGGCATATGAGGAGCTCGAGAAAGAAAGAAAGAGAGGCAGCGACAAAACAGTACATACCAGAGATCGGATTTGTCAGTTGTTTTTGTTTGTATTGTGTAGTCATAAATATGGCCATATCAATTAAAAGTATGATGAACAAAAACTTTACAACGCCTATTATGAACAAAAACTTTAAAACTATGGTCAAGTCCCTCTTTTCTCAGTTGTTGTCTACCTAAGGTCACATGATTATATTTGTTAGGACAATAGGTTTTAAGCCGGAGAACTTTACTTCTATTTCGAACATGTAGAGCAACCACAAAGGACTCACTTCTTACGTTTGTACATGAATCGTAGTCAATCTGACGTTGTAATAGAATTTTGTGCAGATAATGCTACTAAAAATGGATCAATCCGTTATGAGGAATTCAGGTGATGGTTAATTTATACTGTTTCGCAGTGCAGTCAGTCACGCTGTTTTACACCTTTGATTTTAGATGTCAACAGCACCGTTGCTTTGGTACCTATTTACATCGTCGGTGAAGCGAGGCGTTGGCAATTAAGTGCATTCGCCACGGACAGATAAGGCAAATAATAGTGTTTGACATGTCATCCGTTGCTTTCGTACTTTGAAACACGAGAAGGTAAAAGAGAAAGAAAGAGAGAAGGAGGAAAGAGAGAGGGTGAAGAGAAAAGAAAGAGAGAGAGAGAACACTGAAACCATTTTGAACTGGAAGCGAAATCGAATGACGATTGGACAATGGGGCTGGTGTTTGGGGAAATAAGAGAATGCAATCTCAATAGAAATGTAAATAGTAGTGGTGTCTGTGTCCGTTGTGAAGTGAAATCAAGTGAATGGGAAACAGTGCGGCGGTTGTTACGGTTAATATTATAATAATAATATGGTAATATAATAAACTAAACTGTAACACAGCTCATTGTAGTGCATATCATATCATAATATGTGATGTATAATATAATGTAATTTATAATTAAGTAATGGAATCTAGCTGCCAGGATCGGAAGACAATAATCGGATTGAGAATATACACAGCAAGGGTGTATATAGTGATGTAGAATGATAAAATGGACGGAGACTAACATTTCGTGCATATCATAAAGATACTATCGTTAAGATATATATATATATACATATATATATACATATATATACATGCATACATACATACATACATACATACATACATATATACATACATACATACATATATACATATATACATATATACATGTATATATTTATACATATATATATATATATATATATTATATATATATATATATATATATATATATATTATATATATATATATATATATAGGGAGAGAGAGAGAGAGATTATTATATTTTCGTCAGATTCATGCGAGTTGTGATTGTATTACCAAGTGTAACTGGTAATATGAGGCATGTACAGTATTGGTTGTCTTTTATTTTTCAGTGGGGGAGTGGGCAGCTGCTAGTATACCATGTTAGTTTTCTGTATTACGGGGCTTCGTTTTGTTACTATTACACTTGTTTTAGGTCTCCTTCTATTCTGTAAAACATTGAAACGACGGTTTGGTTTGATTGAAACGTGATAACGCTGCATTTGTGTTTCTTGTGTCATTCATATTAGGATTTTCAGTTTCAAGCAGAGATAAAATATGGTTTATGTGGAATTCGGTGCTATATATGGCCAGCATCAGCGGCTTGTACATGTATTGAAGACAAAATATGTGAGTTATTGGTGTTATATTGTTGAGTAAGATTTATATAGAAGATTACATGTTGTGGTGGGGGTGAGATCCTCATAGAGAATGTATGTTGCGTAAGTGGTGTTGAATTATTGGGTGATTAATGAGATAAAACACTGAATACGTCGTCAGTTTTGTTATTAAAATGAATTTCTATCCAGCAGAATATGAGCTGTTCTAAGTAAAGTGATTTCTTCTCGAATTGATATCGGGAGTCCCGAAAAGACTAATGTGTTTTTTTTTTTCATTATTATCCTGTGTCCCGAAGTATTGTTGGGTTTGTTTCTCTTCAATGTATTGTTCTCTACCTCAATGTTCACATTTCTGAATTTTGGCAAACTATTCTTTTCATACAACGTTTTGGAAAGTATCGTGATATAGTAATATGCATATATACATATATATGTGTGTGTGCGTGTGTGTGTGCATATATACATACATATATATATATATATATATATATATATATATATATATATATATATATATATACTAAGTAATTAAGAGTTTAGCAACGATTTGCCTCACCACACACCGAATTTAGAAATAGCAGTCAAAGAGTTATAGCTATTCTTTCTACTAAAAGGGAGATCTCAGTAAAACCACAGCACTTGAAAGGCAAACACAGACAGGCAAGAGAGAAAGAAATGACGACAATCGATCATACAATATTAAGTCACCTACGGACGTACGTTTCGAAATTAAGTTTTAGGAAAGCATAAGAATTAGATAATTATGTCTTACCCAACTTTTTTTCTCATCAGCGTAGGACACTACAATTATGAATAATTGTATATTAAATTTCGAGGTACTAGAAGACATCATCTCAACTCAGTATCAGAGCGAGCTAAAGCCGTTACCAGTATCACCAAATTCAAAGTGTGAATGAAAGTTTGTGTCACAACCCCCTCCCACCAGCGTGCAGCCAAGACACAAACTTTCATTCACACTTTGAATTTGGTGATACTGGTAACGGCTTTAGCTCGCTCTGATACTGAGTTGAGATGATGTCTTCTAGTACCTCGAAATTAAATATACAATTATTCATAACTGTAGTGTCCTACGCTGATGAGAAAAAAGTTGGGTAAGACATAATTATCTAATTCTTATGCTTTCCTAAAACTTAATTTCGAAACGTACGTCCGTAGGTGACTTAATATTGTATGATCGATTGTCGTCATTTCTTTCTCTCTTGCCTGTCTGTGTTTGCCTTTCAAGTGCTGTGGTTTTACTGAGATCTCCCTTTTAGTAGAAAGAATAGCTATAACTCTTTGACTGCTATTTCTAAATTCGGTGTGTGGTGAGGCAAATCGTTGCTAAACCCTTAATTACTTAGTATTACTTAAACTTTCCTCGAATGGGGCTTTTACATGCCGAAATTTACTTGGTGAAATGAATGATTATTCCAAATTAATTAATTTCACCCTATATTATTATTATATATATATATATATATATATATATATATATATATATATATATGGGAGAATTCACGAAAAAACAAAAGACGAAGACAGGTGGTGTAGAAAACAAGCAGATGTATTAGTATAACGGTCAGGAATGGAAAAAAGTCTTTTACGTTTCGAACCTACGCTCTTCTACAGAAAGGAACACACAAAGAAATAAGGAGATAAACAAGGAGAGAAAAATGTGTGTGGTGGCTACCGATATATCATGGCAACTCATACATATACATACATATATATATATGTATGTATATACTTATATTAAGGGAAAATGCCGAGGTACTCAGACACTGCTGAAAACTCCAAAATATAAATGGATTGTAGTCGGGCGAGTGAAAAAAGTATTAAAAAGACTTCACATTAATTGTGAATTGGGTCCAATTTCTGGATTAAAGCCATGAATTAAGGTTTTTTCCTTCATCAACACGATACGCGTGAAATATAAATACAAATAATTATACGTACCTGTACAAAGCAGATTCGCACGTCTACATACAAATATTAGCATTTATAGATCATATATACGTGCAAATGTATAAAATCAAAATAAGTAGCAGGATGTCAAGTATTAGTACAATACGACCGTTCCAAGCGGCTCCATTTCATTGAAAAATGCAAGCATTACACCAATTTAAATACAGCGCTATCATCAGTTGCAATAAACGTGGAATTTACACATACACACACACGTATATATATATATATATATATATATATATTATATAATATATATATATATATATATATATATATATATATATATATATAATATATATATATATATACACACACACACATTCATACATACTTACATACATAAATATATGCACACACAGAAAGTTTTATATATATATATATATAAACATATATATACTTATATACATACATCACGCTTTCCGCGTGGCACATTGGGGAAGTGTCTTCTTCTACTACAGCCTCGGGCAGACCCAAGTTTTGTCAGTGGATTTGGTAGATGGAAAATGAAGAAGCCTGTCGTATATATGGAGGTGTGTGCGTGTAGTTAAATATACAGACTAAGAGGGTGTGTCTGTGCAGTAGTGTCTCATTTTATATATATGTGTCTATCCTTCACTTTACTTAGTCATACTTATACACAACTGACTCATGCAAGCACGCATGTATATATTCACGCACACACAAATTATACCAAACATATACACAAACAAACACACACACATACATATATCACATCACATATTATTTCCCACTTATGCACACATAGGAACTAAATCCGAGACCTAGATACACGTGCGTGTGCAGTTTATGTCATCAACAGATGCATCTATGTATGAATAATTGATTATACGAATAACTGAATGGATTTCAAGGATGCCAGAGCAGAGGTGGGTACGGTGGTAATATTTCAGATCTAATGTATATTTGAGCCCCGGAGGGTCCTTAATAGCATTTATAATTGACAATTTACAATATATACACATATACACATTATATATATGTATGCAAATATATATATATATATATATATATGTATTTATGTATCTATGTATATATATATATATATTATATATATATATATATATATATATATATATATATATATACATGTATACATGTACGTAATAATAAGGATATGTATATTCACGCATACATGATATATATACATAGATATACATATGTGTGCGTGCGTGAATATGTATATATATATATATAATAAAACCTTTTAGCACGAACTTCCTCTGCTTCCTATTAAAGTGCATGTTTGCACTTCCTGTCACTTAGAAATGAATCTATTAGGGAACAATACAAAATAGCCTACCACAACCAACACCGCCTCCTATATATCACCACACACCTACTGACACCATCATCTTTACCGCCAACACCATCATCACCCAATCCATCATCTTAACCAAAACCACCACCACCACCACGTATTTTAAATCGCACCTCACCGTCTTAGAAATGGAATCACAAATGAAATAATGCCGCCATAAATGCATTAAACTTTACGAATAACATCGTGATGGGCATGTTTGGATCTCTTTTGATGTTAGATTTGATGGATCGTTCTTTACCTGAGATGCAATATATCAATATTTATCCGAAAAATTACTTCTTAAGGCAACAACACACATCTACAACATTAACGCAAACCTTTCTTTTTTCCAGATTCGGTTAAATGAAGTACCAGTTATACACTGAGATTTAGCAGAGGGTCTACAAAGATTGTTGGATGAGATGAAGGATGGAGTGGAAAGCATCATACAGTTTGATATTGAACAAATTAGTAATTTATAAATCTTTCATACAAAACGAAATATGTTTGAATAAGATTGTTAAAAAAAAGAATTATTAAAACAAAATAGTTGTATGTATAATAAGCCTTCACTTTTATAAACCAGGGCACAGCACTTCCTTGATAACAGCTGTAGTGTGTTTTATAATGGTATTATTCTGGATTGATGTTGTCTAAATCTTCCTAAAGCAGAGCGACTGTTCTATGATCAAGGCAAAGATCTACGTTTTTTTTATTTTTTTATCGTTGATATATAATACTTCAGTTGAAATGTTTGTTAGCGATGTCCCTAAATCATGGTCGGATCAGAACAGATAACCGCTTGTCTGTTTGACAAGGAATAAATAAGTTCTTTTCTCTCTCCACAAGCCTCATTTATTGTGGAATATAACTATTAGGCCAGTGCGCAAAATAAATCCATATTTTCGATCTAACTGCATAATGTTCAATATTACGTGACCTTTGCTTTGAAACAATACTAGCAAAACATATCCCTTCACTCTTCATGTTTACACCTGAAGCGATACGTGCTTGCTGACTGATATTGCCCTTTCTGGTTGTTGTTGTTGTTGTTGCTGTAGATAAGGTTTCCTGTCGCTACAATTAAATTTGTTTTTTAATTCGTGCATATCATTAATATTTTAGTTTGCAACAGGTACTTTTTTGTTTCCTTTTTTTTTTGCTTCTCATCTGCGTGTGAAATCCATTATTTTGTTCTGACGTGGCTTAAAGTGTTGTTCCTGGCCATATTTTATTCCGTGACGTGAGAGAAAAATATATTAAACATTGTCTAAAAATAAAAGACAAAAAGTACTTCTATCGGTCCCTGTAAGGGGAAACTCCAAAACTCCAAAACCACACGAAACAATCTTTTCTACTCTAGGCACAAGGCTTACTACTTGCAGCCTACGGTAACATGCTATTCGTTCTTTTGAGCTATCTACTACTTACCTGATTATTCTGGCCGTACCAAGGAGGTAAATCTTTTGTAACTTCTACTGGACACCCTATTACAATTTCCTTTCTATTCCTCTTGATGCCTTCTGATACTGTCCCCAAGAACACAACAATAATTGGTACTATCTTCACCTTCTTCATTTTCCATAGCCGGGCTATTCGTACTTAAGAGAGATGTACCTATATATCTTTACGGTTTCCTTCTTGACTCGTGGGTCAAAGAGGTATGCAGCATACAAGAAAATATATGATGCACCTTGTCCACCACCACTAGATCCGGTCTGTTATTCTCTAGCACCTGATTTATTCGGTTTGGGATTCTGTGACTCTGCCACTCTCTGCAGTTTGTCTCATACTACTTCTTGCTACTCTCTAGCCCCCACGTTTTGCACAGTTTCCAATGTAGCACTTTCGCTACCTGATTGTGTAGCCACAACTTGTAGTGGATTTGGGCAAGTCTAGGGTATTCACTAGTGATATGGTTAATTATTTCATCAACTCCACTACAGATGCGGCACCACAGAGACACTTGCTCGTTCCGCAGGTTGACCCTCCAGTTCGTGGCCAGAGCTTGGTCCTGTGCTGCCAGTATCGTGCACACGATCTCTTTTATTAGGGTTCCTTTCATCAGCTATTCTCACCTCTTTTTTCCAGCAACTTCTAGAATTGATTGTGTAGTCCCTTCTTGCGTAATTCTTCTTCATGTCCTTTTTCTACATCTTTTGTTTTCCCTTTTTTCTCTGCTCTCAATACCCCCTCTTTCCTAACTGTCACTAGCAATGTTTCCTTACTTTGGGCTAGGTATCTCATTAAGCTCTCGAGTTCGAAACGCACGCAGTCTTCCACATGTATCAGCCCCCTTCCTCCATTTGCTCTCTTCATGTATACGCACTCAGTGTCTGTTCGTGGAAGATGGACTCCATGCATCGTTTGCAGCTTTCTTGACTTCCTGTCGATCTTACACAGCGCCTCCTTATTTTTCGAGCACCATCCGGAGTATTCGAGCAGTTCCAAGAAGTGTTGTGTTCTGCAAGTGCTCCACCCTTATTGCATCCCATATTTGTTCCATGTACTTTTCGAGAATTTTACTCACTGTTTTCAGGGTTCCGACAATTATTGGTACCACTACCACCTTTTTATCATCGACCACAACTGCTTTACCGCCCAAGCTAACCTTTCATACCTATCGACTTTTCTTTCTTCCTTATAACATACCTTGCTGTCAGCTGGGCATGCTATATCTATGATTCAGCATAGTTTGCTTTATCTCTCAATTAACGCTATCTCTGACTTCCTATTCCCTATCTCATGGTCGCACTGAATCATAAAATCCGACAGGATCTTTGAATTATCCTTTTCGATGACGCTTTCGGGTTTGTGGTCGTACCAGTTTTTTGTTCCGTCAAGTCCATACTTGATTATTATTATTATTATTATTATATTATTATTATTATTATTATTATTATATTATTATTATTATTATTATTATTATTATTATCATTATTATTATTATTATCATCATTATTATTATTATTATTATCATCATCATTATTATTATTATTATTATTATTATTATCATTATTATTATTATTATCATCATTATTATTATTATTATTATCATCATTATTATTATTATTATTATTATTATTATTATTATTATTATCATTATTATTATTGATATGGCTGAATCATTAGCACGCTGGACAAAATCTTTAGCGGCATATCGTTTGTCTTTTCGTTCTGAATTTATATTACGTTTTATCCCTTCCTGGTTGATGCTGTAAGTACGAGTTTGCCACCAGTGGGACCGAAATATTACGTCTTGTGTCTCCAGTAGAATTGTTGTGAACTTTTACATTGTGGGTAATCAAATCACACGCACACGCACACACGTATTTGTGTGCGTGTGCGTGTGTGAGTGTGCACGCGAATAAAACATTAATTCGTGCTTGTTTCTTCATGGTTATGTATATTCATACAGGTATGTCTAAAAACGCGCCAATACCTCACTTTTCGCACCCTCACCCAAATATACAAAAAGTGCAGGAATACAATAGCATAAATGTATACGTATATGCATGTTCCTCTGTCTCTCCCTCTTCTGCTCACTCTCTCTCCTTCTTTCTGTTTCGTCATCCTCCTCCTCCTCCTATCTCTGTCTCTCTCTTTATGCATGTGAATGTAAAGAACTGGTGTTGGTGCTTGTATAAAACTTTGATAAGCTTCCCATTAAATGCAGGGAGAGAGAGAGAGAAAGAGAGAGAGAGACGTAGTGGATACTGGTATAACACGTTATAAAGTGGCGTGTTACTTTTGATAATGTTTAAACAAGACTAATGTGAGTGAAGTAGCTTTTGATCTTCCAATTGAGATTTCGTTGTTGTTGCTCTTTCCTTATTCTCTTTCACGTTCTTATAACTGTTGCTGTTTTTCATGTTGCTGATCTTATTTCGTTTCAGAATTTTTGTTGCAGATTATTTCTGCAGTCACTCATTATTGAATAATGATGATGGTTAGACTTTGTTGTTTTCTCTTTCCTGATTTTTTTTGCTGCTGCTGTTGTATATTACAGCCCCGATGGAACAGCCCAACAAATCAAAGACAATTCTGTCGTGACAATCCTGTCTTTACTCGATGTAGATTGAACCTAGAATCATGTTATCCAATTTCTTTATTTTAACAATGCTAAGATGTGATGTATTGCGGTGATGTACATGTTATGCTAGTTTATATTGTATTTATCATATATATATATATATATATATATATATATATATATTATATATATATATAATAAATATTAGGGAATAAATCCAAACTTACAGGAAAAAATCAGATTTAGGATTGAATCCAATTTTATAGTAAAATATTATATTATATTAAATTAGAGACAAAACCACTATTATGCAAATCAAACAAAGAAAGACTTAATCCAATACATAAATTAATTTATATTATTTAGAAATTTAACAATTATTAATATCCACTACGATCGTTTCATGTCTTCTTTTCATCACATCTTTGAGTAGTAGACATTCTTCAGGTGGTTTCAAATCTAAAATATAATCAATATTTTTAAGATATAAATAATCTATATAATCTAAAATAATAATTTACTTATAAAAACTCTATTATTAAATATGATTATATCGAAATCGACTATAATGTTAAATATTAACTTTAATTTATAAAGTAGAAAATCCATATTCTAATATCCATTTTAGTCTATATCTACTTATATAGATATTTGAAATGACTAATATATATAAATTATCAATGAAAAAATATATAAATATTATAATCAAGATCTAAAATAATCTCTATAAACGATAGTATATAATGAAAACCTAATATATTTAATTTCTCATATTTAAAGATGAAATACAAAAAATATATATACATGCTCACGCTCATATATATATATGTATGTATGTATATAAACATATATAAATACGTACACAAACACACACACACACATATATATCTATACATACACATATACATATAGACACGGATATATTTTATAATGCAGCCCTATACTTCTACACATTACTTATGCATACTCGCACACACACACATACAATCACTCATTCATAAACGTATACTCTCGGCAAGACACTAACACAGAGGAGAAATAACATCCAGTAGCCGCAGATACTCAACCACATACTTATAGAAATATTCCATTCTTAGTAATATAGTATTAAATAAATACTATAAGTACTATAAAAAAAATTATGAATGGGAATAATTATCTAATATAAATTATGCTATTAAATTAAACATGGCCTAAACCATCTTTAGTCGAAACATTTAAAGATGAAATAGCTAATTTCAAAATACAAAAAATATATATACACATGCTCACGCTCATATATATATATGTATGTATGTATATAAACATATATAAATACGTAAACAAACACACACACACATATATATATATATCTATACATACACATATACATATAGACACGGATATATTTTATAATGCAGCCCTATACTTCTACACATTACTTATGCATACTCGCACACACACCTATACAATCACTCAGTCACGAACGTATACACACAGCAAGACACTAACACAGAGGAGAAACAACATCCAGTAGCCGCAGATACTCAGCCACATACTTATAGAAATATTCCATTCTTAGTAATAGAGTATTAAATAAATACTATAAGTACTATAAACAAAATTATGAATGGGGATAATTATCTAATATAAATCATGCTATTAAATTAGACATAAACCATCTTAAGTCGAAACCTATCTAATTTATCAAAATTTATCTAAATTATTGAATATCTAATAACATAGAAAAATACGATAAATAGATCATTACATAAACAACAATATTAACATAAGGAGAATATTATTACTCCTTAAGGTTTATACAATATTAAAAATTAACAATTGAAGATCTTAAAAGATACATACATTCTTGGCGAGTTTAAACTATGAACTAATTTTGAATCACAAACGTCTTATACAGCGTTAAAGAGAAAACTCATAGGATTACGTTATTAGCAAAAAATAGAATAAATTTTTGATAAATTCTTTGCGCGTGAGGAACCAATGTTATTTAAAGATTATGAATGGAAAATTATATGTTTATCATTGTAAAAAGAATGAATTCACAAATAAAGAATAAAATCTCTCTATACTATAATATTTATTAATAAAATAACTATGATAAATGAAACTAATACAAAATAAATTAAATGATTAAAAACCACTTATTATTAAATAAATTCTAAAAATCTTATAAGATTAATAAATACATAAAATAAATTAATATAGTAATCCCACTACATATTATAAATTATTTCCCATACCCTTATATCATAATCTGCGATTAGTGATCATAGCAAATCTATCTATACTAATCAAAAATTATAGTATAACCATACATACGTATACATAAATATATAAGAAAATATCCATACATATACATGTACATATACATATATACACATATACACATATACATAAACATGTACAAATACATATATACACACATACGCATATACATACATATACATATACATACACATATACACATACATACTCACATACATTCATATACATATATACCCACACTTACATCCATACACATATGCACACTCATACATACATATACATACATACAATACTCAATATATACACCAATATATACACACCCACACCCATACTAATAAATAAATGCATATACATATATATACATATATATATATATATATATATACACATCATCAAATACACATATATACAAACACACACATTCACATAAATTATAAATAAATATATATATATAAATGTCTATAATCATACTACAATACATAATAGAGGTAAATATTAAATTAAATCTAAAAAATTAATCTACTAATCTATACTTCTATATAAAATAAAATAAAATGGATTAAGTAAACTACTAAATAAAACTATTACAAATATAAAGAGATTACATACAAATAGATTAATATAACAAAATTATAATTTAACTAAATTATAATAAAATATAACAAAATTTTAACAAAATTATAAAATAAATAAAGAAAAAAATAAATAAATAAAATTGTAACTTACCAGACTCAATATTCAATAAGCCATTAAATATTTATTATTCAGTAATAAAATATTTATTAATACAATGAAAAACCATCTATAATCTAACTATAATTAAAAACAGAACCTAAATAACTAAAATAAATTATTATAATACGTACTACAAATCACTTAATATATCTATAATACTAGAACATAAACCAAAAATAGGGAGCTATTTAAGGCTAATAAAAAATTATTATTTATCAAGAAACTTATTATATAAGTAAAGTAACTTGTGTCTGCATTTTATTTTGCGTTCATCACCAGTATTCAGTAAATTATCATGCTTATAGAATAAAATTTCCTTAAACTCATTAGAGCACAAATAACAAAAATTCGCTCCTATAGTATATGATTTAGTTTTACTAATTATTTCCCAAGATAAATTATAATTAATATTTTGGGATTTAAGTCTCCAAATGTACTTGCTAAGTCCAGTGGAGTTGATTAAGTTTTTATTTTTAAAAGAATTCAAATGTTGTGCGATTCTTAATTTTATTTTAGAGGAAGTGGACCCTATATATATCGCGTTTGAGTTATTATTATTCTTAAAATTCTTATCATGTAATGTAACTATACATTTATACTCTACATCATTAATATCACATTTATTATTTAATTTACATTTAGATTTATCTCTACATGTACAGTTAATTAGTGTCTTGTCTTTATTATAGGTATTATTATATAATTTATTTTTATAAAAATTATTTAGTTTAAATTTGTTAAAAGAAGAAATAATGTTACCTACACTATTAGTGGTGGAATAATTATTACTAGAGAAAATTATTACTAGAGAAAATGTTTTTATATTTACGATTATCTCGAATAAATAGTTCAATAATATCTAATATCTCTTTAATAATATTCGTTTTAACTTGAGCACCATAAGAAACTATTAACCAAATTTTATTCTTATTTACCTTCTTATTATTAAAACTGTCATTATTATTGTTGTAATTATATTTCTTTATCATATTAATATTATTACTATTATCAGATTTATATCTATGTACAACATTTAAAGAATTATTAAAGTTATTAATTTTATTTTTACCATTATTATTATTATTATTATTATTATTATTATTATTATTATATTATTATTATTATTATTATTATTATTATTATTTTTATTTTTATTTTTATTCTTATTTTTATTTATATTATTTTTATTTTTAAAATTTCTAAAATTTTTACCACTATTACTAACAAAATTATTATAATTATTATTAATATTTTTATCTCTAAAATTGTTAGTTATATCTTTATCATTATTTTTATTATAAAATTTAATATTACTATTATAACCTGCCTCTCTAAGGGCCTCATTATAATAAGGAGCATGTTTATTAAAAATCTCTATATCATAAGAAAGTAATGATATACGTTTACTTATATTATTAATCAACGATTTTTTAATTGAAGGTGGGTGATTACTATTAACATTTATATATCTAAGAATATCTGGAATTTTCCAGCATTATAGGTGTAGGTAGTATTTGTAAACTTCAGGGTACAGGTTTGTTCTTGCAAAGTCATCATTTTGACACAGTTCAAAAAATGCCATTAGTGATGTATTCTTAGGGGTTTCAGCCAGTTCTCTTGCATTTACTTCTGTGAAGTAAACTCTTTTCCATTTTCCAAGGGAATTGACAGGTGCTGAACTGAAGGCCTTTGGTCATGAATTGGAAAACTAAGAATCCGCCAGTCAGCCTCATTGGAAGAGATGTATAGAACCATGTGAAACTTTTGAAATTCATTTTGATTTTCCAGACAAAATACTGCTTGGTCACTTCCTTCGTTAATGTATTTACATCCATATTTAATTGACTTGATACTGTTGAAGTACTCTATATTTACGTGAATAACAAATGCTTTGCTGAGCAGTGGACAAAAAAGAACAACCCACCGACCGATTGTTAATGACATTTTCTTGTCCTCTTTTATGCAGAGTGAAAGTGTGACCTCCATTTTCTGGCTTTCTTCTTTTGTATTTTGGATAGCTACCATTATCAGACTAAGTCTCTTTGGCAAACTCCTTTGGAAAGTCTTTGCCACATTTCTTGTCAGTCATGCAAAGAGATTCGAGATTGAAAGAACCACATAGGCTATGAATCATGTTTTCCTTTTCTTTTTTTTTTTGGTGATTTCAAAAGGGACTGGATTTTCAATGGGATTTGGAAGCTCAGCTCCGATGACAGCATCAATTTGATTTGGATTGATTTTTTCTTTGACCCAAGCCAATAGATTACAATGAGGTAGTCCTCTTTTCTGTCACTCAATTGTGCATATGTGAGCCCTTACTGTTCCCAAAACTTGTCATTTCCTAATTAGATTCAACAGCTTGTCAACTTTCAGCTGAAATACATTCACTTTCGAGTTTATTATTATAGAATAGAAAGAAGAGAAGACATGGATGTTTAATTGTGTGAAAACTTTATTTCAATTAAAGTGCATTATGTGTGTTTGTGTGTGTGTGTGTATGTGTGTGTGTGTGTGTGTGTAGAACGTTAGAGTGGTGTAAAGATATTGAGAAGAGAGGAGGTCACCAGAATTCTGTTTGTTTTTGATTTTTTTTTGGAGGGGGGTGAGGTTCCAGGACAATGGAGATAGATAGATAGATAGATAGACAAATAGATAGACAAATAGATAGACAAATAGATAGACAGACATATAGATAGGTAGAGAGGTGAGGGATTTCTTTTAAATTTCGAATGTTTTTACCATTTATTTATTTAGTTTGTTTTTTTACCGTTGTATAGCTACGGGCATGCGACATGAGTTCAAGGATGGTAACCTCTTTTAGGATGGGGAAAAATAATGAAAAAATGGATGGGGTGCAGTCGTCACTAAAAGCATTTTTACCTTAAAGTGCCAACAAGTAAAAATAAGAACTTCTATGTAAAAATTAAATATATATACATGTGTGTGTGCGTGTGCGCGCGCGTGTGTGTGTGTGTGTGCGTGTGTGTGTGTGTGCATGTGAGTTCATGTGTTTGGAAATATGTCTACATCTACACTGTTTTGTACTAAAAAATACATTCAGTTTTCATTTAATTTCATGTTTTTGCATGAACGAACATTGGTGCAATATTTACAAATTAGAAAAATACGTAAAGTTAGAATATCCCAAATGTTATATATATAAACCAGAATATTTTATATGTATATATGTATGTATATATATATATATATATATATATATATATATATATATATATATATATATATATATATATATATATGTGTGTGTGTGTGTGTGTGTATATGTATATATATACATATATATATATATATATATATATATATATATATACATATACATATACATATACGTACATATATATGTATGTATTAAAGAAAGCAAAAATTATTTTAAATGATAGTGTTCAGTACGCTCGTTCAGTATGTTGGCCACAGGAATTTCTTTCAATGTGGCATGGTTAAACAAAGTTGTGCATCATCTCTCTCTTTCTCCCAGACACTCACTCTTCCTCTCTTTGTTATCATTACTCTTACCCCAGCACGAGGAATAGTACAAGTGTCATTGAATAAATAGAGAGGGGTTCAAAGTGAGGTACACTGACGCGCAGAAATTAGTTTTCGGTTTTATTATATTAGACGTGTATATATGTATATATATATATATATATATACGTGTTTGTCTGTCCGTGCGTATATGAGTGTGTGTCAAAACATGAATTTGGGTGGAAACCTGGCCCCTGTACTCGCTCTAAATTCATATATAGTTAGACATTTTGAGTTGGTTTTATATTAGTGTGTTTCTGTGTTTTCTAATATTACTATAAATATATATCTGTAATAATTTCTAGCCATCAACACCTTAGGAAATAGAAAATATCTGTGCCCACTTAAAGAATACTGTAATAGAATATTGTTCCATTATTCAAGCTGCCGGCATCATTCCTTCGGCTGTTCTCCGTCTCTTGTTTCTGTGGCCCTCTTAAAGATTGTCGCTCAGGCTCATTGTGTTTATATTCCTCTAATGCAGTGAAGAACAGAGGAAGAACAAGAGAGAAAGGGAAAAAGAAATAAGAAGGAATGAAAGTGAAAAAGAAAGGAAGAAAGAAAGAAAATGAATGAAAGATAAGAGTGAATCTAAAGGAGGAAATGAAAGAATTTATCCGTAAATGACCGAAGAATCAGAGAAATTAATGAGTTTAGGCTATAAAGGTCTTTACGCGAGATTTGAAGAAGCGGAGTAAAAGTTGTGATTTTCGTATGAGTGCGTATGCGTTTGTACATATGTGTGTATGTGAGAAAGAGATGGAGAAAGAGAGTGTCTATGTGAGTGTTATTGTGTGTGCGCGTGTGGGTGGGTGTATTTGCATGTATGCATATGTATGTAGAGGAGAGTGTTGAAATTTGCCTGAAGCTTCTGTTTACGCAATATGAACAATTTCAGTGAGTTTTAAACTCTAAAATACAGAGTGTCTTAGCCATGAAGATCTCTGCTTGTTAGGAATCGCTTTCCCCAGTGTACCTTTCCCTAGCGGCAGAAAATAAGCGAAATAATACCATCCTTAGAGTACAAGTGCTGCGTAGATGGTATAGCTTTTTCAGAGAAATATACTTTACTGGTGTAAATTCAGTTTAGTTGTATAATTAACCCCTTGTATACAGGTTATATTATCGTATTTCTTAGACTGACAATGAACATTTCAGCGGTCAAATACGGCAACCTTTGTTGGATTTATTATGTTTAAAAGAATTTCGAGCTTTACCCAAAGTGACAGAGAAATGATGCTTGAGGGTTGAATGAGAACCTTTTGTCTGCAAACTCAAGCTAGTCGCTCTTCAGAGATGACAGTCGGACAAGAGTTTCAGTTTCTAAAAGTGAAAAATATTTGTATTATTTGAATAATTTTAACATTTATTATTTATATGTTTATGTAGATATATTTTCTTTTTCTTTACAGAAGAAATGTAATCCCAATATTTAAATAAAGTTTTCCAGTTTAAACTAAATAAACATGAAAGCACTAGACAAATATGTGATTTCTTTTACAATATGAACTTTTTCAGAAGTAGAGAATATTTTTGGAAGTAGAAAGTAGAGCAATCATTGTTTCTCTGAAAGTTAATATAACAAAGCTGTAATTTGGTTAACTAGCAAATTGGATTACTTTGAAATGGACGGATATAAGTTCACAATGTCGAATTGAAGGAACTTCTTTTTATATTTCAAATACTGTTGAAACATTGGATTAGTGCTTGGATATTTTTCTGTGGCTGGATATTAGTATCGCTTATATTATTTTAGGCGTTGTGAATACTTTCCTATTGATAAATCTCATTTTGGATTTGAAGGGATTAGCGTACATTAGGGATTAGAGACTAAGTCTTCATCATGGTGATTTAGTATAACGAAGGCTTCACATTTAGCTGGTATCTCTTTCTGATAACTACTCAGATTGTGTGTTATTTTTATCAAATTTTTCATGCTTACTATTTAGCAGTCTATGTGAAGAAGTGGTGGATTGGTTGACTCGTTAGAAATTGTAGAATAAATAACTTGCAGTATTTTTTCAAGGTTCGCTTCCTGTCAGATTTAGTTATCATCCTAGCAGGATCAATAAATAATACTAATCCAATCATATACAGAATTAGATGTAATCGATTAACCAACTTCTCCAAAATGTCACACTTTGTGGGTGGTCCTACTACACACATTATAAATTTATAAACTAGTTTTTCAATTAAATCTGGTTAATTTGTTCATTAATGAATGTTCGTAGTTTATTTCCCATAGATTCTCTGTCTTATAGGGAAAAAATAAACATTTTAATAGAATTTCCAAGACTCTTCAAGGCGGATGTAAATATTGTCCAAAAGAGGTCACCGATGCTTTGGAGTTTGAAGTTTCTTAATTTATTAAGAAAGCTTGCTGGAACATAGCTTAAGGCATTAATCATAATGGGTAGTTGCAAGATGTGAAACATAGAGGCAAATAAACTCTATTATTATGCCCGCGGATAAAGCGGTTAGCAGACAAAATCAGTAACATGCCTGACAAAATGCCTAGCGACATTCCTTCCGGCTCTTTACGTTGTGTGTGTGTGTGTGTGTGTGTGCGTGTGTGTGTATGTGCGTGTGTGTGTGTGTGCGTGTGTGTGTGTCTGTGTGTGTGCGTGTGTGCGTGTGTGCGTGTGTGCGTGTGTGTATGTGTGCGCGCGTGTTGTGTGTGTGTGCGTGTGTGTGTGTGTGCGTATGTGTGTCTGTGTGTGTGCGTGTGTGCGTGTGTGCGTGTGTGTATGTGTGCGCGCGTGTGTGTGTGTGTGTGTGCGTGTGTGTGTGTGTGCGTGTGTGTGTGTGTGTGTGTGTAAGTACATAAGCCGGGAGGTTTGCCGCCGCAGAAAGAGTAAAGAGTACCAACGAATATTTCCTTTCTATCGCAGAGCAGTGATTCTTTCTGGCCGCTTTATTTATTCACGTTAGTCTTCTCATTGCTCCAAGTAACTTACCTGTTGTATTATTTTACGTCTTCCTGCGTTACTCTATGGTGTTCCATGTGCTACGCTAATGCCAAAGGTAGTTAACAGCTCGAATAGAGAACTAAGGGGGAGAAAGAGACTTTAAGAGAGAGAGAAGGAGAAGGTCTGTATTATTCGGCATTTTCGTGTTCAAATCGCAGGCACAGTCGAAATGGTTAAATACAGTGAAACAATGTGACGAATATTTTGTAAACGCATGCGTTAGAAAATATTTCGATAATTAAA
>NC_043015.1:26626008-26638508 GCF_006345805.1 Octopus sinensis
TTTCAGGCGCGTCCACCAGATACATTCTTTCGCCATAGCCAGAAGTATGATAAAAATAGCTCTTCCTTCCCGTTTGAAGGAAGGAGGCGTGACGATATTAACGATAGACTCGGCTGATAAACCCACACGTCCCACACGTGACAGCAGTCGATCGACATAAGCCCACAGGTCGGCGATTGCTGGACACTGCACGATTGCGTGCAGAGCGGTTTCGTCCCTCTGCCCGCATATCGGGCAGGTCAGTCCCGTGTTTCTCGAGCCATGCCTATAGAGCTTATCCCGAACGGGTAGCGCTTCTCGGTAGCACCGCCAGGCCAGGGATCTCTGGAAGTTGTCCATAGGTCCCGGCCCGAAAGTCGTTTCAAACAGGCGGGTCAGGTATTCCTCGTCGACGCCTAGGTTTGCCCCAAGATCGTCGTCGTACATCCCCTCCACTAATCCCCTATAGAATGCTTTGGTTGTGTTGAAGTCACTCAAGGTCGACCCGGGACGGCAGAGTTGCTTGAGAGCAACGCGACACTCGCGGTGTCATTCGCCCTTCCTCGGCCTCTTTTTGATCAACGACTGCAGTTCGGTCATGGAGACGAGCTGCGGGAACGCGTGCCTCACAAACGGCAACCACACCTGTTCACCGTCGTCTACATAGAGCCGGAGATGTCGCAGTCTAGGCGCGTGTCTGCGCCTCATCAACCATGGCATGCCCAGCCCTCCTTTTAACGGGTGTTGACAGCAAATGGATCGCCTGACCATCGGGACGCATCCTTTCCACAAGAAGCGGAAGAGAATGCGTTCTAGTTTGGTGATGGTAGGGATGGGACAAGGTACGACGGTCAGGCAGTAGTAGATGATGGACGCGATGTACGTGTTCGCCACCTCCGCCCGACCTTTTAGGGACAGTTTCCTCTCGGCCCATTGCTGGGCGAGAGTGACCACCCTACTCGTTATCTCGTTCCAGTTCTTCTCCATTTGGAGGTCCGGACCGAACCAGACTCCGAGCAACTCAACCGGGCCCTCTGTCCAGCGTCCCACGACGGAGGCGCTGGTGGACGGCATGGGCTTGCTTCTCCAGGTGCCGAGCCGCAAGCCCACTGACTTTTCCCGGTTGATTTTTGCTCCTGTCACCGCTTCGTAGTCTTTCAGTGTCTCGCCGACCAGCTCAATGTGCTCGTGGCTTGACACTATGACGGTGACGTCGTCCGCGTATGCAGACACGCTCGTCCCGCATCCCAATTTTCGCGGGATGCCCCTCAGAGTCACCAGCATCCGCAGTAGTGGCTCAAGAGTCAATACGTTTAGAAGCGCCGAGAGGAGGCATCCCTGACGGACCGAACGTGCAATGTCGAAAGGTCTCGATAGATGTCCATTCACGCGAATTACCGAACGGATGCCTCTGTACAAGGCAGCTATCCAGCCGCGGAAGACGGGACCGAAACCAGCCGCTCTCAGGACTGCCTCCAAGTATCGATGGTCAACCCTATCGAAGGCTTTCGATTGATCCAAGTTGATCAGGGCCCCACCCATGCCAGGTTCCTTAACTACTCTGTCTATGATGTAGCGCATCAGATGGAGGTTGTCATGGATGCTCCAGCCCGGCACGGCGCACGTTTGTGCGTTGTCGACTAGTTTCTTGATGACAAGCGCCAACCTCTTGGCTAACACCTTTGTCAAAATTTTCAGGTCTGCATTGAGCAGAGTGATTGGTCTAAAGTTATCTATAATGTTTCTCTTGTTTGGATCTTTCTTCAGCAGCGTTACGGCTCCTCGACTCACAAAACCGGGTATGCTCCCGTTTTGCTGCCAGTTGCAGTATACCGCTGCCAAGACGTCTCCAAACAAGTCTGCCATACAATTGTAAAACTCGTAGGGCAGACCATCCAAACCCGGCGATTTGTCTCTCGAGCATTCTGCCATCGCGTCCCGCACATCCGCCGCCGTGATGGCACCTTCGCAGCACTCTGCCTCTCTTGCCGAGAGTCGTGGTAGGCTGTGCAGGAAGGCACTGAAGTCCACCCTGCGTTCACGCTCGCCAATCGTCCCGTACAATCAGGCAAAGTGCCGCTGAAATGTCTCGCACATCTTGCTGGGCTCGAGCAATTCGCGCCCTTGTTCATCTACCAGAAACCGAATGGTGGCTTTGTTGCCCTGCTGCACCTCCGCCACCCGGGCCTCTTCGCGGCTCCAACACCTTCCATCCTTAGAGCACGCATCCTAGCCCTGACAGCACACCCTTCGTGTTTGGCGTTGAAGTGTTGGTGAAGGGCCAACCTCACCGCTAAAACGTCGGATGTGATGCTGCTTCTTATTGCCTCTTCTAACTTCTTAACTAACTCACCCTCTACTCTATTTCTATCTACGGCTAGTGCCTTGCTATATCTAATTGCTTCCGCTTTTACTGCTCTCTTGAGGGCGAACCACCATTTGTTGTTGACAATGGCTCCCGTTAAAGCCCTTTTTACTAACGTGTTGATTCTGTCTCTGAAAACATGTCTGGACGGGAAAGATGCGTTCAGTTTCCAGTAACCAGGACCCTGTCTATATGCCTTATCTAAGTCTAGCGTACACGTCACGAATTTGTGATCCGTGTAGCTGACTGTGTGGAATTGTGGACATCCTAAGTTATCCCTGTCTACTGTCCCACACATTATCCTATCTAGATACGATCTCGACGACCCACTGCGGTTGCTCCATGTCCACGTTGGTGCATTTGGGTGGTCGAGTCGGTACCTGTCAGACAGTTGGAATCGTCTGAGCAGGTCTCTGAGGCATTTGCATCCCCTTCTGGTTTTTTCTCACCTCACATAGTCTAGATGCGTGTCCAAGGTAGCATTCCAATCCACCACTAAAAGTAAAGGACGAGACGTTCCCAGGAATACTTCTAGACGTCGAAAGAAATCCGGCCGACCTGTTAAAGGCGGTGCGTAGACTGATACGAGTCGAAAAGCGCACCCATTGCTGCCGTCGACATCCAGAACGACCAGTCTACCCTCCGGGTCTACGAATATCGTCTTGACTTCGAGATCCAGGCTCTTGTGAAAAAGTACCTCGGTGCCACTACCGCCCATCCTCGGCAGACAGGGAGCAAAATAAATGTTAAACTGTCCGCCAAACATGGACTTTAGGGCCCGTGGCTCGTGGAGTCTGGTCTCACTTATGGCTATGATTCCCAAATCGTGTGACTTGATGTCATTTAGGAGGTATCCTTGTTTCCAAGGAGACCCCAAGCCACGCGCATTCACACAACCAATCTTGACCATGATTCTATTGGGGTGCGTGCTTTAAAACACAAAAGAGAAGGTACAGAGAGTTACTTACTTGTGTCGAAAGTTTTGGCTTCCTCGTCCTTTGATGTGTCTTGGAGGAGGTTTTTATAGAGTTTTTGTGAAAGGTATTTTTGAAACCCCCCAACCGCATTTGGAAAGAGGGCTTTGAGTGTGTAGTGTTGTGTTTGTGTGATGTGTAGTATTTTGATGTGTTTGGATGGTGTAGTGCGCGGATGGTAGTTATTTTTGAAGTCATCTTCACAGATGTTTGTGTGGGCTGTGATGTATTTCATTAGTTTGGAGTCTTTGGTGTCTATCGCTGATAGCATTGTGTGTTTTTTTGTGGTGTTGGTGCTTGTTTGGTTGTGTATGGAGCTTTCAGGGTTCAGGTATCTCCCTGCTTTGGTTGCGTTTTCTTGTTTGTTTTTTTTTATCTTTTTCTTTTACCCCCGGTGGCTATTTGCCATTCTGTCGAACTTTCATCGTTAGATGAAAAGTCTGACGAATCAGCAGGGGGCAAGGGTAAAGTATTTGGGTCTGTTTATGCGGTTGTAGATATTGTTGTGGTGTGCGGGGTGGGGTTGCTGGGGGGTTTGGTGTGGTGATTGTCTCTCCTACATCCTTGGTGCTTGTCTTCTTCGTTGTTGTTCTCGGTGTTGGAATTGGTTTAGTTGTTGTTGGTGGTGATGGTTCTGTTCTTGGCGCAGGTGGTGGTGTTGTTTGGTTGGGTTGGTCCATTCTTTGTTGCTTTTCATGGTCATCCGCAAGATGTACGTGGGTGGTAATTTTGTTAATGTCGTCTTGGCTTATGTGGAAGAGAATCTCCATTCTCTTTCCCACCCAGTCCTTGTGTTTCGAAACAGTGATGTCCAGGATGTTTATGTCCTCCATTTCGACGCATATGGCGGATGTTATCCATAGTGTGGTTGTTATTTGCGGGCCATTATTGATAATGACCTTTGTCACCTTCTGCCCAAGCTAACTGGGTGTCATTGTTAGCTCATCTGAATGAAGAGTTAGCATTGAGAATTGCTTTGCCAACTCTTCATTCTGAAAAACCGTGGGCAAACTTGTTCGACCAAGTCACATACTCTTTGTATCCCCAGATAGGCACATTTCTATTTTGCGTAGGCACTTTTCTATTTTGTCCGTGCTTGCTTTTTCTGGACTTTTAGTTGTGTTGTTTGTTATTTTATAAATAATCGTTTTCTTTTTTTCCTCATTCGGTATGTGTTGTGGTATGTGTAATTGTATTTTGCCGTTTCTTTGGTGGTTAAGGCTCTGGAGTCTTTTATCTGCTGTGCAGTAAACGATACTCTTGTTATTTTTTCTTTTATCGCCTCGGCGAAGTTTGTTGTTGTTTTGTTATTGTTGTTACTGCTGGTGGTGTTCATGTTGATGGCAGGGGTGTGGGTTGTGGGTATATTAGTTTGTGGTTGCTGATTATGCAACTAGCAAGGGGTGGAAAATTGTCTGCGTAATTTGCTCCTGCATTAGCGCAAATTTCGGCACCTCGTTTGATGGTCGCGGTTATTTTTTTCTCTCCTTCACTTGTTGGTGATGGAGGGAACAGTGGCTGAAGGGAATTGTTGTTGTTGTTGTTGTTATTGTCGTTCTTGGTGACGGCGGTGGTATTAGTAGCAAGGGAGGCATTGACGGCGCGGTCTTTGGTGGCGGTGATGGTGATGTTGGTATTGTTATTGTTGTTGGTAGTGGTGTCGTTAGCAGAGATAGCAGTTGTAGTAGCAGAAACTGCCATGGTGGTGGTGTCGGTGTTGATGGTGGAATCATTGGTGACGGTGACGGTGCTTGGCCTTGCGACCTTTGTTTTGTATTTGTTGCTGTTGTCGATGCTGATGGTGGTGTAAGTAGTGTTTACACAGTCAAGTTCAGCGCATGGTGACAGGGCAACCTGTTTTTTTGTTCTGGCGTCACGCTTCAGTTGTGCCTTAGCCTCGTCGTGACCAGTAGCCATTTTTGAAGATAAAATGGCTAAAATACAACACGAGGCCATATTTTAGCCATTTTAGATAGATAGATAGATAGATAGATAGATAGATAGATAGATAGATAGATAGATAGATAGATAGATAGATAACTTTCTTTATTGGCCACACAGGGCTGAAATACAGAGGGGACAAATACAAATGTAGAGCTTTTCTTTTCGAAGATGGAAAAAGAAAAAGGAAACAAAAAAAGAAATGAATGTAAAATTCCGATCAAAAGGGATGTGTAACACAGAAACAAATTTTTTAACAGTAAGAAACAAGATTAAGTTCATCCGTGGGAAGAAAAGCTAGACTACGGTAACCTCGGTCAGGGAGGAAATAAACACATGAGAGCAAAGTGCTCTCTCTCTCTCTCTCTTTTACGATTTACAGGATCATGCTCAAAGTGGTTTCGGCACTCGCACGCATCATCTTTGCTACATTCACCCACCTTTTTTTGAGACTTTCGCGAGACAAAACCTGCCTCTCCGTTCTCACCTTCCTTTTCAAGTGGTACTTGAAAAAGTTGATGAGCGCTTGGCCAGAGAAGTAAGTGTTTGTCTCTAATCCTTTCGCTCGGGGCCACCACACACATTATTTTACCATGGCCACCAGTACGATGAAAACTGCCTTGCCTTCCCGGTTGAGGGAAGGGGGCGGAGCAATTCTCACAATAGACTCAGCCCACAGGCGATAGCAGCCGTTCGGCCTAAGCCCACAGGTCTGAAATGGTTGGCCACTGCACGAGTGCGTGCAGAACGGTTTCGTCGCTCTGACCGCATCTCCGGCAAGTCGGTCCAGTGTGTCTCGAACCGTGCTTGTAGAGCTTATCACGAACAGGTAATGCTTCTCGATAGCACTGCCAGGCCAGGGATCTTTGGTGAATGTCAATAGGTCCCTGCTCGAAAGTCGTCCTGAACAGGCAGGTCAGATGTTCCTCGTCCACGCCCAGATTCTGCCCGAAAATCGTCGCACCTCCCCTCCACTAATCCTCTATAGAACGCCTTTGTTGTAATGAAGTCGCACACGTTTGGTCCCGAACGACAGAGTTGCTTGGGAGCAACGCGACACTCGCGATGCCATTGGTCTAACCTTGGTCTCTGTTTGATCCACGACTGTAGTTCGGCCAAGGAGACGAGCTGCGGGAAAGCGCGTCGCACAAAAGGCGAATACACCTGTTCACCGTCGTCTATGAAGCTCCAGAGATGTTGCAGTCTCAGCGCATGTCTGCGCATCATCAACCACGGCATACCTAGTCCTCCATTTAGCGGGTGTTGACTGCAAATGGATCGCCTAACCATCGGAACGCTTCCCTTCCACAGGAAGCGGAAGAGTATGCGTTCCAGTTTGGTGATGGTAGGGTCGGGACAAGGCACGACGGTCAGACGGTATCGATGACGGATACGATGTACGCGTTCGGCACCTCCGCTCGACCTTTTAGGGATAGCTTCCTCTCAGCCCATTGCTGGGTGAGAGTTATTTCACCCCAGTTCTTCTCCATTTGGAGGTCCGGACCGAACCAGACTCCGAGCAATTTAACCGGTCCGTCTGTCCAGTGTCCCACGATGGAGACGCTGTTGGACGGCATGGGATTGCTTCTCCAGGTGCCGAGCCGCAAGCCCACTGACTTTTCCCGGTTAATTTTTGCTCCCGTTACCGCTTCGTATTCTTTTAGTGTCTCTCCGACCAGGTCGATGTGCTTGTGGCTCGACACTATGACGGTGACGTTGTCCGCATATGCAGACACGCTCCTCTCACATCCCAGCTCTCGTGGGATGCCCCTCAGCGTCGCCAGTTTCCGCAGTAGTGGCTAAAGAGTCAATACATACAGAAGCGATGAGAGGGGGCATCCTTGAAGAACCGAACGCATGATGTTAAAAGGGCTGGATAGATGACCATTTACGCGAACTACCGAGCGGATGCCGCTATATAAAGCAGCGATCTAACCGCGGAAGACGGGACCGAAACCAGCCACTTTAAGGACAGCCTCCAAGTAGTGATGATCTACTCTATCGAAAGCTTTTGATTGATCTAAATTGATCAGCGCCCCACCCATGCCAGGATCCTTAACTACCCTGTCTATGATGTACCGCATCAGATGGAGGTTGTCATGGATTCTCCTACCCGGCACGGCGCACGTTTGCGCCTTGTCGACTAAACTAGCGCCAATCTCTCGGCTAAAACCTTGGCCAAAATTTTCAAATCTGCGTTGAGCAGAGTGATGGGCCTGATATTATCTATGACGGATCTTTTCTTAACAGTGCCACTGCTCCTCGCTTTACAAAGGCGGGGATACTCCCGTTTTGCTGCTAGTTGCAGTAGACAGCTGCCAAGGCACCTCCAAACAAGTCTGGCATATGACAATATAGTTCGTAGGGCAGACCATCCAAGCCTGGTGACTTGTCTCTCGCGCAGCCTGCCGTCGCATCCCGTACGTCCGCGGCTGTGATGGGTTTTTCACAACACTCCGCCTCTCTTGCAGGGCATGTACGCGTTCGCCACCTCCGCCCGACCTTTTAGTAGTGGCAGGGCATGTAGGTAGGCACTAAAGTCCACTCTGCGTTCTGACCCACCACTTGTCCCAAACAGTTGGGTAGTGTTGTTGAAAATCCTGACACATCCTTTCAGGCTCGAGTAATTCGCGCCCCTGTTCATCTGTAAGTGACCTGATGGTGGCTCTGTTACCTCGTTCCGTCTCCCCCACTCTGGCCCCTCGGGCGACTCCAACTCCTTCGTTCCTCAGAGCACGCATCCTAGCTTGAGAACGCATCCTTCGTGTTTGGCGTTGAGGTGTTGGTCGAGGGCCAACCTCGCTGCCAGTACGTTGGACGCGATGCCAGTTCTAAGTGCTTCTTCTAAATTCTTAACTAAGTCTCCCTCTATTCTATTTCGGTCTAATGCTAGGGCCTTACTGTACCTGACCGATTCTGCTTTAATTGCTTTCTTTAGAGCATACCACCATCTGTTGTTAATGATGGCACCCATCAATGCTCTCTTAACTAATGTGCTAATCGGGTCCCTGTAAGCCTGTCGTGCCGTAAAGACGCGTTCAGCTTCCAGTAACCAGGACCCTGCCCATGTGTCTTATCTAAGTCAAGTGTACAAGTCACAAATTTGTGGTCTGTGTAGCTGACTATATGGAATTGTGGACAACCTACACTATCTTTATCTACTGTCCTACAGAATACTCTATCTAAGTACGATCTGGACGACCCGATGCGATTCCTCCATAACCACATTGGCACATTCGGGTGTTCCAGTCGGTACCTGTCAGACAGTTGGAAACGTCTGAGCAGGTCTTTAAGGCATTTGCATCCACTCCTATTACTATCTCTGCCCACGTAGTCTAGATGCGTGTCCAGGGTGGGGTTCCAATCCCCCACTAAAAGTAAAGGTCGCGACGTTCCCAGAAAAACCTCTAGTCGTCGAAAGAAATCTGGCCGGCCTGTTAAGGCCGGTGCATAAAATGTTATCAGTCGAAAGGCACACTCATTGCTGCCATCGACATCCAAAACGACCAGCCTACCCTCCGGGTCTACGAATATTGCTCTTTCTTTGAGGTCCAGACTCTCCCGGAGGAGCACCGCGGTGCCACCTCCGCCCATTCTCGGTAGACACGGAAAAAAGTAAATGTTGAAATGTGCGCCGAACATGTGCTGGAGTGCCCGCGAGCTGTGGAGTCTGGTCTCACTGATGGCTATGATGTGCAGATTTTGTGACCTGATGTCATTTAACAGGTAGCCTTGTCTCCAAGGTGACCTGAAGCCACGTACATTTATACTGCCTACTTTGAGCATGTTCCGATCGAAAGTATGTTTTACACACGAAAGGAATATGAAAAAGAAAGAGAGAAAGAGAGAGTCACTTCCTGTTCGAAAGTTCTTTGTTCTTCACCTCACAGTCCCTTTCCAGAAGGTTTTTATACAGTTTTTTGGACAAATATTTTTGAAATCTCCCAACTGCCTCAGGGTAGAGAGATTTCAGGGTACTGTGTGTGTTCTGTGTTATGTGTATGATTTTAATGTGTTGCGGTAGAGTTGTGCGTGGGTGATTCTTTGTTTTGGTATCATTTTCGGTTATGTTGGTGTTTGACCTAATATATTCCATTAGGTCGGGGTTGTTGGTGTTTATGGCTGTCAACATTGTTGTGGGGTTTGATGATAGTGTGTTTGTGTTGATATGTTTGTTTTCTGCGGATGTTTTAGTTTCGGGAGTTGTAAACCTCTCTGCTTTGTTTGTCTGCTTCTCTATTCTTTTTTCCCCTTTTTCTCCCCCACCCCCCGGTGGCTATTTGCCAATCCTCCGTGTCATCTTCATCTAATGACATGTCAAAGGAATCAGAAGGTGGGAGGGGAAGTGTATTGGGGTCTATTTCTGACTGTGTTGACTTTGGTGTTGGTGCTGGTTGGTGACCGTTGGGGTGTGGTGTATGGGTTTTGGGAGGTGGGGTATGGGTATTTTGTGTTTGTGTGATTGTAGGTATTGTTGTGGTGCGTGGGGTGTGTGTTGTTGGGGGATTGGGAGTAGTAATTGTCACTTCTTCATCCTCGGTGCTTGTCTTTTTGGTAGTTGTTCTTGGTGAGATAGATAGCTAGATAGATATATCGTAGTTAGACAGACAGAGACAGACAGACAGACGGATAGTTGGATGGATAGATAGATAGATAGATAGATAGATAGATAGATAGATAGATAGATAGATAGATAGATAGATAGATAGATAGATAGATAGATAGATAGATGGAAAACAATAGGAAAACAGCTGTTCATGCAGGGATGAAAAATTGTGCCCGTTAAATGGAGCTTGCATGTCCGAGACCAACATCTACGAAGATACCGTGGACTATATACCCACTAAAGACACAGTTTCGACGAAGAAATACGTGGGCCTTACAGAGGATAATTTCAAGGCCAGGTTCAATAATCACACCTTGAGCTTTAGGCACTGGGACAAAAGGAAAACGACAAAATTATTCAGTCATATATGGCCATTAAAAGATAAAGGTGTCAGTTACAACATCCATAGGAAGATTTTAGCCAAATGTAAGCCCTACACCAACGACACGGCTCATCTGGAAAAGCAACTTAGACCCCGATACATGTCTGAACTCAAGGACAGAACTTTTCGGATCATGCCTACAGGTGGTCAAATTTTTGTTACGTTTTTGGTTCCCCCAAGACTACAGATGGAACTTGTTTTCTATATTGTGTCCACGCACAAGATTTTTATCTCATTATACCTATTACTTTTACTTTATTTATATTTTTATACGTATATTTCTTACACATTACAGAGGATTTGGTTTATCGATATATTTTTTACACATAATTTTTTCTGTAATCTACCTTCCACCCTGCATTTTTCCCTGTGCCTATATAGACGTATGTATGGAATCCTTTGTGCGCGCTGTGGATGTGTGCGTGTGTGCGGGTTTGTGTGTATATATATGTGTGCGTGTGTGCGTGCATGCGAGTACGTGCGTATATAGACGTATTTTATTCAGTGTTTTTACACATTTTCCTGTATTTTTTAGACGTATGTATAATCCTTTTTTGTGCGTGCGTGTGTGCGTATATAGACGTGTGCGGCTATGTGCCTATTTGGATGTGTGTGTGTGTGTGTGTGCGTGCATAAGTGTATGTGCGTATATAAACGTGGTTTACTCTTTGTATACTTTCTTTTGCCTTTTTCGGTATAGTTACCCTTAACCCTGCTTTTTCTTGTGTTTGTGCGTACGTAGACTTTTACGATAGGCGTGTGTGTGTGCGGGGGGGGGGGGTTGTATGCATATGCATATATATTTGGTGAAGGATGCGAGTGAAGATGTGTACGTTTATCTAGTGAGGGTGGATGAATGTTTGCGTACGCACGTGGATGTGCGGGCGCACATGTGTAGGTATGAACAGGCGCGCTTACGCGAATACTATGAACTTTTTACCCCCTTACCTTAATTAGTGGTCATTCCAATAGCTCTTTTGTTTTAATAGCGGTCAATAACACAATAATTTCCCTTTGAATAACGGTCATTTTTCATAGCGTTTTTCCGATGGCCGGATAACTGATGATATGGTGGCGTGGATTTCCATTAATGGTTGTATTAATTTATTGCTATGAGCATGTGGTTGTGTACTTTTTAGTATGTTAATACTTATTAGTATCTGCTTTTCTGTATGTGTGACTATTGCGGTCGGTTTCAATACAATTTGAGACAGAATATTTTGGGGGGCCCTTTGATCTTTTAACCCTATTTAAACATAATTTCTGTTCAAACTATTTCTTGGTCCCATCTTTGTATTCTCAGCTGTTCCTTATTGCTTCTTATTGTTCCTTATTGGAGCCACGTACATTGTGTTTTATCTTACTTTTTAAAATGTATATTAAATACTTTCAAAGTGTTTTTTTTATTTAACCCTTCAGCATTCAGATTACCT
This sequence comes from Octopus sinensis, assembly GCF_006345805.1. NCBI lineage: Eukaryota > Metazoa > Mollusca > Cephalopoda > Octopoda > Octopodidae > Octopus > Octopus sinensis. The sequence goes on from NC_043015.1 coordinate 26,637,689, forward strand.
TCTTAAATGTAATGCTTATTTATTCACGCAGTTTTGAATTAATAATGCATTGGCTCTTTGGTTCGAAATTTCAATGATGTGATAGTTTATTTTTAGAATGACTTTGTAAGGTAAATAGGAAAAACTAGATCCAGTTAGTTAGAACAGAAAACAGAATATTTTGGCTTGATATGACTGGCGTAATTTAATCATTTTACTTCCTCTCTCATCCCTTTCCAATCTTTTGGCTACATTACGGATAGTCAATTCCTAACCTTAGATCCCGCATCTTAATCGATATGATAAAAAACATATTATTCATATTTATTCTTTAATGACCATACCGCGCGAATTTTGTCTACTTTTGATATTTCATATATTGTATATATATATATAATATATATATATATATATATATATATATATATATATATAAAATTAAATTAGAGATAAAACCACTATTAGGCAAATCAAACAGTGGAAAACATAAACCAAAACATAGAAATAAAATTAATTAATATAATATACAAAATATATAAAATATAAAATTCAAAATTTAAATTATTTAAATTTAAAGTTAAAAATTAAAAATTATTTATTTATATTTATAAATTTATATATATATAACTATCAAAAAGTATTAAAAAGTTTAATATAAGATAAAAAGTAAAACCACTACGATCGTTTTATGCCCATAACCTAATTCGAATAACAATAATTTAAATTCAATTAATAATTCGAATTATGGTTATTGTCAATCTTCAGGTTAATGATAATAGTTAAATGAATAATCAAATATATTTAAACAATATTTTTTAAAGAAATAAAATAATAATTTTTC
>NC_043015.1:26643508-26653508 GCF_006345805.1 Octopus sinensis
GATCACAAGAGCATCGAGATTGCATCAACAGTTCAAAAATTCACGCTTTATAATTTACAATGTATAGATGTCCAGAAATGTAAAAATAGCATTGATTTGGTCAATATAAGGTAAACAAGAAATGAAAGACATCTTGTGCCGCAACTCACAAAGATTTTTCTTCCTTTCTTTTTTTTTGTCACATTAGAACACACTTAGATCAATTAAGGTAACGTGCCAGGTATTCCTGAATAACCTACTGAATAAAAATGCATATCGCGATGGTGTTGATGTGTGAGCGAGATTACTGTAATTTCTGCTGTGGATGCTTTGCGACTTTTGTTGTGGTTGTGTAAAAGCTGAAGAGTACAGCTTCCTATTATAAAGTTGACAACTTCCCAGCCTCGAAGCACTGATCCATGAATAATTGAAGATCTTTAAATTACCAGCCGATACATTCCCAACCGTTCTACCCATCTATGAAATACTTTGGTAATTCTTTTATAATTATTTAATTTTATTTCTGATTTCGTCTTATAATTTTGCTTATTAGTTTTACGATTGGTTCGAAGGCGTTTCAGAATGGTAAATTCCATAATTTTCTATGTGGTACTTTAACTAAATTGATCTGAGAGCGTTCATATGGGTAATAAACTTCTTTTTTTATATGAATTACATTATAGTATGTCTTTAGTGTCTGCTTTTTACACACCAAATCAATGTAATATTGTCCAATTACTATTACTTACAATTAATTAATTACAAATAATATTGTTCCATTCATTGTAGATATAAAGGGTGAACTATTAATGAAGATGAAGAAGAAGAAGAAGAAGAAGAAGAAGAAGAAGAAGAAGAAGAAGAAGAAGAAGAAGAAGAAGAAGAAGAAGAAGAAGAAGAAGAAGAAGAAGAAGAAGGAGGAGGGTGTGGAGGAGCAGAAGAAGAAGAAGAAGAAGAAGATTAATGTAGCTATGACGTTCTGGTGATCTAGCGACCTAGCTTTCTTGATTTGCATTTATTTGAGAATATACAGTTGCATTGTATAATTCTGAGCATACATATTAAAGGAAACATGTATGTATAATTTTTTGCATACTGAAACTTATTTTACATAAAGAAGGTTATGAAACGGCCGTAGACATATGGACGTTATCTGGTTAAATAAATCTGTTTTAAGTTATCATTCCACCAGAATTTTTATTTGTACTTATATGTGGGGTTGCTGAAAAGTTCCTGGATTTGGCTAAAAGAAAATACAGGAGGATCAGTTAATTATAATTTTATTCAACATATTCATGTCAGATTCACGCGCTCATTGCAGAGGTCCTGTAAAAGAACTTAAAAATAAGGCCTCCAGTCAGGGCTTTCACGATACCCTTAAAACCAGGAACGTTTACAATTCACTGATATTGTATTTTATCAACACTGGAAAAATGAAAGGTAAAGCTGATTTCGGCCGGATTTGAATTTTAAGCTCTAAGATCACACCATGTCGAAGTCAATTAGCCTTTGGTCCCTCTGGATTCTATAAAACAAAGAACCAGTCAAGTTATTCGTATCCACAAAAACCCATCCCTTAACATTGCTTGTTAGACTTTATTATTTTTTTTGTATCTTTGTCTTTATTATAACTTAAACGAGACGGGTTAACCAATTATATTGATCTCAGCGTTTCTTCTGTACCTTATTTTATCAGATCCCGGTACGATAAAAAGTAAAATCGCCCTCAGAGAGACTTAAAATCAGAACATATCCGGTGGGAACGCATATTGCAAGGCATTTTACACTCCAAGTTCGAAACTTGCTAGGTTCAAAATTGCTCTTCTCCAATCCGTGCTTGATAAAATAAAGTACATGTCGAGTACTGGGGTCAGTAAAGTAGATTAACCCCTATCGAAAATTGTTGGCCTTGTTCTTATGCTACAAATCAGCAATTATTTGCTTTTTGTTTAGTTGTCCTTAAACACATCGGTCTGGGGACCTGCTGGCAAACGACGTTTTTTTCATCTTCTAACGGTAAATATCCGATGTTTCTCGGCTGTTTTTACACATATACTGCGTTCGAAACTTTCTTCTTTTTCTCTTTCTCTCTCTCTCTCGCTCTCTCTCTATCTGTCTATATGAATAGCCACACACACACACACACACACACCACACACACACACACACATACACACCACACACACACACACACACACACACACACCACACACACACACATATGTGTTTGTGTGCTATTTAGTATTTCAGTGTGTGTGAAATCACGCGTCTGTTCGCTAGTAATCTGGATATTTAATTTTCTGGCGAATGTCGTAGTTTCCAACATGGTTTCTAACACATTTCACGAAATCCTGATTAATCATGGAATTGGCCGTAATTCTTCCAGAATAAATAGTCCACTAATTAAACCACACCTGCCGTACATACAAAACACCCACACACACACTCACATACACACTTACCACCGCACACAACCACACATACTGTCACATGTTTGTGTGTGTGTAGTATACATATGCTTATTTGTGCACACTCACACACACTCACACACACACACACACACACATATACATACTTATACTATGCATGCAAAAGAACACAAATACTCACATACACAGATACAAACATCATTACACACATACACACACACACACACACACACACACACACACAAAGAAGACCCGGTAAGCCGAGGAACTTGAACATACACTGGTGCATACATATACAGACACAAATGTATGAATGTCTACCACAAACGTATACACCATTGTCTATGTAAATATACATTTATATGTGAGTGTGTGTGGGGTTTATAAGTACAAATATATATATATAATATATATATATATATAATATATATATATATACATACATATACACATACATATACATATATGCATACATATACATACACACACGCGCGCACAAATACTAACAGAAACGTTTACGTACACATATACACACTGAAGTATACGCACACATTACGCATACACCCACGTACATATACGCATATATAATATATATGTAGTCATATACATACATTGATATATAAATATAAGTAAATACACACGTATGAATACATACAAAATGTGTGTGTGTGTATAAACGGGAAGAGAAAGAGTGAGAGTGAGAAAGAGAGAGTGAGAGAGAGAGAAAGAAAGAGAGTGAACTTCCTGTTGTGATCCAATAACGGAAATAAACGGGGGACCTAACATTGTATGCGAAGTTATTAGAGAAAGTAGTGGGGTGGGCGGGGAGCTTAATGAGGAGAGGGGGAAAAAGAAGAGGTGGGATGTAATTATGACGTTCGGTTAAATGAGGGGTGGGGTTGAGTGGTAATAAAGACGATTGTTGGACGGGTAGGTAAGGGTCGGAAAAAGAGAGGAAATGAACGGTCACCGAAGGCGACTATTAAAGACGATGGCGGGCGTTAGTGGGGATAACAATGATGGCGGTGGTGATGGCGAAAGCGGTAAAGATAATGGCAACGATGATGAGGATGAAGGTGATGTTAATAATGGTGATGAGGTGGAGGATGGGGAGGAGATGGAGATAGAAGATGGCGGTAGTGGTGGTGGTGATGGTGGTGAGGAATAAATGGATAATAAGGGTTATGATGCAATAATGACGGCGAAGAGGAGGGTGACGGCGAAAACATTAATGACTTTGATAATGATGATGATGATGAGGAGGAGGAGGAGGAGGAGGGGGAGGGGGAGGAGGAGGAGGGCCGGGGGAGGAGAGGAGGAGGATAACGCCCCGATGACGTTCTTTACAATAAAGAGTTTTAGAAGGGCAGCACTGAAGAAGAAATACGTTTGGAGAAAGTTTAAGCCAGAGAGATGGAGAAGAAGTAGGGACGAGTATGTAGAACAGAGGTAGAGAGAAAGGGAGAGAGAGAGACGGTCGGAGAAAGGGTGTGTACGAGATCGAGAAAGCGAGAGAGAGAAGTATTGTTATGTCACATCACGGTGTTCAGTCTTGTGAAATGTTGGTGTGCATTACGATGTTAAGTCGATCCTCAGAATGATTTTGTGTGAGTGTGTGTATATCTATATCTATATATAAGTATGTGTGTGCGTGTGTATTTGTATATATGTACATATGTATGCGTATGTACAAGGTGCATTGTAGAAACTTTCTTTCTGGAGAGTCATTCAATTTCAAAACAGTTCAAAACTCTAATCTCTGACTTCAATACACATCCTGTAACACACCAGTCACTTCTTGAAGGCGCCATAGAAGCGTTGCAGTGTGAAGGAGTTCGGGACTTTTATGTCACCTCCATGTTGTCAATATTTGGAAAACGACTGTAACTGGGGTGCTCCTTCCGCTTGGAGAACTAAGCCAAAAGCCACAGGAAGCAAGATTTAAACGGTAGGGATGGTGAATGACAGCTTGGTGGCCCATTTCTTACAAGTAGGCACTTACCAGAATGGAATTGGGGACTGAAGCATTGTCCTGGTACAGGTGTCAACGACCCGAGATCAGTGAAAAAGTTTTATGTTTTATATAAAAATATAAATATTATTACAATAAATAATATTATTTTCCAGCGAAAGAAAGCACCGTAAAGTTGGTCTCGGATCTGTTTATGGCTGGGTCTATTGACCGAGTATACAGGCATTGATATAGCGGGTATTTCAAGTTTAGTCTATTCGGTAGACCTAGCTGACGAGGACCAATTAGTTTTACGATAACAAACGTATTATGAAAGGATTGAAACTTGAGTACTAGGTTGTCTATTTCTCTGGCGTTCTTCCTAGAAGTAAGACATTTTTTTTTATTCGCCGCTCGCACAAATCGTTGCCTCTATACATTCAATGAAGCTTTACCTAGTGTTGAACGGTTATCGACTGCTATTTCCAGAAAAAAATGGTACCTTGTTGTGCAACTATTTCTTATTTATAATTCTATCTTTACGGTGCTTTATTTCGTTGGAAAATAATATTGTTGTGTTGTATTTTCGCTGGAAAATAATATTATTGTGTTATAATAATATATATATTATTCATTTGTTGCTATCATCGTTTCTCCTATCGCAACTCATTTCAATCTGAAATACAATTTCTATAAATGTCGTTGAGGCTAGTCGCTTAGTTCTTACCCTAAAAGATTAAAATCAAGGAATCACAAACTAATTTAATCCTGGATATTAAAATACTGATGGGATGAGGATCAGATTCAATATACATCTACAGATGCTTGGATGTATTGTCAATGTTGAATTCTGGCGTCACTGGTGTTTGGATCTTGCAGCAAGTTTGCATTTATGCATTCTGCTCAAGTTTGTTGGAGACTAAACCTATGTTGAAGCGGCATTCTAGTGAATCCACCGATCAACTATTTTCAGCCAGAGCCTTCTTGTCACTTTGTGAACCACCATTTCGTTATTTTTTATTATTCTCCTTCAGCAAACTGACATGGCTGAGCTCCATAAGCCTTGATTAAAGTATGAGTTGCAAATATGTGTTTGCCAAAAGCCTCTTGCAAACAACTTGTTGTCCAGCCATTCTTGCAGCAAATCTCCACCAACCCGTGGTAGTAATTTCTTCTTTTGAACTACCTCTAACATCTTCTCTGGAGATATAACTGATAATCCAGCCCTAATCTATATATATATATATAAAACTGAGAATATGTATCTGTCTGTCTGTTTGTGTGAATCCCTGAAACTTGAGAACTACACAACTAATTTCATTCAAATTTTACACATGCCTTACTTAGGGTCCATAGAGTGTCATGGGCAAAAGAATTCTTTTAACTTCTTGCCTAGGGTGAGCCGTTCAGTATTACGTGTTAAAAGTGAAACAAAAACATCTCTCTACTGTAATGTCAGACACTTTCACTTTACTACTGAAACTAATAAAGTAAAACTATTATATAACAGGGATGAACCATTAACAGTGGACATCCATTTTGATAGAAAAAGATCCGCCATGGTCTTATGCGCTACACCACTGGTTTTCAATTCATATTAATCGAATTAATATTCAATTTTATACATATATACATGCATACATATATACACACATACACACACACACACATGCATAGGTGCAGGTGTGGCTGTGTGGTAACAAACTTGGTTCCAAAATACATGGTCCTCAGTTCAGTCCCACTATGTGGTAACTCGGCATGTGTCTTCTGCTATAGCCTCAGACCAACCAAAGCCTTGTTAGTGGATTTTGTAGACAGAAACTGAAATAAATCAATTGTATACATATGTAAATATATATGTGAGTCTATGTGTGTGTGTTTGTGTTTCTCCCTCATCACTGTTTCACAACTGGTGTTCGTTTATTTACATCCCCATAACTGACTGGTTTCGCAAGAAGAAACGGATAGAATAAGTACCAGGCTTATCAAAATAATAAAAGCACTAGGCACTGTCTCATATTTTTGTTTGCCCACTCAGTTGTATCTTTCAATTGATCTTTGTGTGTGTGTGTATACATACATACATACATACATACTATATATATATATATATATATATATATATATATATATATGGGGGGGGGGCATATATATATATATATATATATATAATATATATTGGGGGGCAAAGGATAGTGATTGCGTCACCCATAGCCTCTCCTCTCCAGGTGTAATGATCGCTGCAGAACTTCTACTTGGCTGCGCCTTGTGGAAAGTTCTTGCTAATGGCCTCTCCTGCACTACTGTGTCCACAACAGCACCTTCACGCGGTACCCCCTGTTCTCACTGAGCCTGCTGTGTGGCGCGACCGGGTGCTTGGCGGTATAACCAGGTGGGCAGACTGGGCTCGTTAGCCTTGGTTGGCAGCCAGTCTAGGAGAAGGAAAACTCTGACTCCAAACCCTCGCTCCGCTGCCTTGCGGATGCTCTTGGGAGAGGGAAAGGCTATGGGAGTAAACCCAGACAGAAAATCCGGAGTGGAGCCCCGAAGGCGGTAGGGTGTCCAATCTCGACCCCTTTCCGGCAACTCCTGCAGCCAACCAGACTCCAAACGTACTGCACTGCATTCCTTTGGATTATGTCTGGGGGGCCGAGAGGGAGATTCTGGTGTCTGGGCAGCCCAGTGTCTTCGTTTCTACCGCCCAGGCTTGCGCCATGGAGAAACTACTCCATCGATGGAACAAGCTGAGATGGCAGTTACGAGTTATAAGCCAGGGTGAATTGACGTAATCCCGGGCGCTACGGGCCGCCTCTAACGGTGGGAGGGATCATTGAAGTCCCACTGGTCAGCTACCGCCCGCCTTAAGCTGGGAAGCCCCCGGCCAATAATGGTGCTGACCCGCCACAGACTGCCCGCTTCAATGGGTGCTTGGAGCTAGGACAAAATCTGAAAAGCAGACTGAAAACCCTGCACCAGCAAACAAAGGAAAAACAAACACCCAGTCACCAGTCTTGCGACTGGCCACCTGGAATGTCAGTACCATGTGCCCTGGCATCATTGACGATCTACGACAGATGAACGACAGTAGGAAGACAGCAGTCATCAACACCGAATTGAAAAGGCTGAACATCGACATAGCGGCGCTGCAAGAGACCAGGCTCGCCGCAGACGGCATGCTACGGGAGAAGGACTACACCTTCTACTGGCAGGGGAGACCCGTCGAGGAGGCCCGCCAGCATGGCGTTGGGTTTGCCGTGAGGAACAGCTTGCTCCCCATGGTGATCCCTCCTTCAAATGGCTCAGAGCGCATCCTCACTCTTAACCTTGCAACATCAACGGGGAAGGCAAACATAATTAGTGCTTATGCCCCAACACTCCACTCTCCTCAGGAAATAAAAGACCGGTTCTATGAGGAGCTCGACGCCACCAGCAGCCAGATACCAGGGTCGGAGCCCATCTTCCTTCTGGGCGACTTCAACGCAAGGGTGGGATCCGATCATGGGGCATGGCCAGATTGCCTTGGACGCTTTGGCGTGGGGAAGGTGAATGAGAATGGCCAGAGACTGTTGGAGCTTTGCTCTTACCGGAAACTCTGCGTTTCCAACACATTCTTCATGACTAAGCCGCATCACCAGGTCTCATGGAGGCACCCAAGGTCCGGACACTGGCACCAACTGGACATGGTCATCACCCGGCGAACCCACCTCGGCAGTGTGCTTCTCACACGCAGCTACCATGGTGCTGACTGTGATACAGACCACTCTTTGGTGTGCAGCAGGGTCCGATTGGCCCCAAAGAAAATCAACCGTCCCGTAGGGAAAAGCCGCCCACGCATCAACACCGCCAGGACAACCAACCCCGACCTCAGCTCGGAATTCACCAACCGCATGGAGGAGGCCCTTAAAGATCACGCAGCCACGTCCATTGAGGAGAGATGGCAGATTATTCGCGACACCACTTGCAGAATAGCCATGTCATCCCTAGGAAAGAGGGAGCGGAGAAATCAAGACTGGTTTGAAGCTCACCTGCCTGAGATGGAGCCTGTCATTGCTGCCAAGAGGGAAGCACTGGTCAACTATAAGCGCGACCCATCAGAAAAGAACCTGGCTACTCTGAGAACAGCCAGAAGCGACGCCCAGAGGACGGCCAGACGTTGCGCCAACGTCTACTGGCAGAACTTATGCCAGAACATCCAGTGCTGTGCTGACAGTGGTAACGTGAAAGGGATGTACGAGGGGATGAAGAAAGCATTCGGGCCCACTGTCAGAAAGGTTGCTCCACTGAAGTCCAGAGATGGCGAGGTCATCGAGGACCAAGCGAAGCAGATGGAGAGGTGGGTCGAGCATTACCAGAACCTCTACTCCACTGAGAATGTGGTCACCAGGTCTGCCCTCGCCGGCATTCCTGCTCTGCCTGTCATGGAGGAGCTTGACCTGCCTCCAACAAAGGAAGAACTGAGCAAAGCAATTGACTCACTCGCTCGGGGCAAGGCACCAGGGCAAGACGGCATCCCCGCAGAAGTCATCCAGTGCGGGAAGCCAGCCCTTTTGGGCCATCTCCACGAGCTGCTCTGTCAGTGCTGGGAGGAGGGCTCTGTCCCTAAGGATATGCGTGACGCAAACATCATCACACTGTATAAAAACAAAGGGGACAGAAGCGACTGCAATAATTACAGGGGCATATCACTGCTCAGCACTGTCGGTAAGGCATTTGCCAGGGTGGTCCTGAAGAGGTTGCAAATACTTGCAGAGCGTGTGTACCACGAGTCTCAGTCTGGCTTTAGGGCAGAGAGGTCTACAATTGACATGATCTTCTCACTCAGGCAGCTTCAAGAAAACAGTCGAGAACAGAGACAGCCCCAATACGTGGCCTTCATCGACCTGGCTAAGGCGTTCGACTCAGTCAGCAGGGAGGGGCTGTTTACGCTCCTGGGTAGGATAGGTTGCCCTCCCAGACTGCTGAAACTCATCACCTCCTTTCACGACGGTATGCAGGGAACAGTGCAGTTTGACGGATCGCCCTCGGAGTCATTCCCCATCCAGAATGGAGTGAAACAGGGTTGCGTTCTGGCGCCGACGCTCTTCGGAATTTTCTTCTCCCTTGTCCTGTCCTATGCCTTCAGAACGTCCGACGACGGAGTGTTCCTCCACACCAGGGCTGATGGTGGATTGTTCAATCTTGCGCGCCTCAGAGCTAAGACCAAAGTCCGTCAGGTGCTGATCAGAGAGATCCTCTTTGCTGACGATGCCGCCCTAACATCACACAACCAACCGGGTCTCCAGAGGCTGGTCAGCTCCCTGGCGGATGCCTGCCAAGAGTTCGGCCTTACCATCAGCCTGAAAAAGACAGAGATCATGGGCCAGGACGTCGGAGGGGTCCCCAGCATCAGTGTCGGCGACCACAGCTTGCAGGTGGTGAACGAGTTCACTTACCTGGGATCGACGGCCTCCAGCAGCCTGTCCCTCGAGCCGGAGCTGAACAGGCGGATTGGGAAGGCTGCTGCTGCCATGGCTAAGCTCTCCAGGAGAGTGTGGGAAAACAACATGCTCACAATAACCACCAAGATCGCAGTGTACCGAGCCTGCGTGCTGAGCACCCTACTCTACGGCAGCGAGAGCTGGACAACATACACTCGGCGGCT
>NC_043015.1:26658508-26676008 GCF_006345805.1 Octopus sinensis
AACTTGCTATGAGCATGTCACAGGCATAATTTGGATGTAAAAACAAGGTTAATTGTGTGACATCCTCACGAACGTGCATTGTGACTCCACTGTGATGTTCTTTGTCTATACACAGTATCTTCAGTATGTCTATCTCTGCATCACTTATGCCTGCAGAGAGATGTGATTCTGTAGGTGCAATGCATATTGCTTGATTGATTGCATGCAGAAAGATGCCTCGAGTAGGCAATTTTTGCCTTTACCGTTAGTTACTTCACTAGTAGAATTCGTGTAATAACCAGCTTGGAGGTAATGGTTCCCATTACCTGGGAGGTAGCTTATGTTAGTGTGTGTGTTTGTGTGTGTGTGTGTGTGTGTGCGTGCGTGTGTACGTGAGAGTTTGTGTGTATTTGCATGGTTTAAATTTGTTTGTAACCATGCCAACCGCTGCATTAACTTTTGTGCATCACTTGCTGTTCTACTGTTGCAAATCGCATGGAATCTGCACGCAGCTTTTTGGTGGTCTTCTTCACTCAGAATGTACAATGGGTTATAGATTCCTTTGGGTTTTATTTGAGCCTAGTTTGCTGGCTAGATGGAATTAGTTCCGTTCTGTCTGAGCTTTGAATGTGCAAAACAGCAGTAAAGACCCAAATTCTCCATCGCAACAGACACCTTTTATATAGAATTTGCTGATGGCCGTGCTTCCTCTACTCTTTTTCCTGTTTCTTTTTACTTTCAGTTGTTTTAGCTTTAACATTAAATCTAGTTTCATTAGCCTTTCGGCTGCTTAGCTTTTCTTCTTCGCTGCTTAGATTGTTTGGGGTTGCTTCTCTTGGAGACTTTCTTTTCAGCTTATTCACCTCTGTGGATATCTTCGTTAACAGGTCCACAGGTGATTGCATTGTTGTTACATTCCTTATTGGGCTTTTCGCATGGTGATTCAACATTGGTACCGTTCTCTGTTTCAAGCGTCTCACTTAGAAATCTACGATTCTTGAAAATGGTGTCTACTTCGTTAGGCATGGCCTGACAAGTGCATAGAGACACATAAACAATATTTTTCTGCTCTAATTGTACTGCTGATCTGGTAAATCCGTGGCTTTTCTGGACAGCTGCAATAAGGATTTTGGGTGAATCACATTCTGTTTTGATCCATGCTAGGAGGAACAGTTCTATTATATCATAATTATTCCTGTCTACTGATTTCGTAATTGCATTACTTATCTCTTTCTTCGTGATATGGGACTGCAACAGTTTATATGAGCAGAGAGAGAGAGAGAAACAAAGAAAAAGAGCGTGAAAGAACGAGAGACAGAAGGAATTATGGAATAGTGACGAAGTGTGCAGAAGCAACCACATGGCTAGAATTAAGAGTTAAAGTACTCTTAATGCTGTAAGAAGTGTGAAAATGTATACGTACGTTCACTGGAGAGGTAACCGCCCCATGACTGTCTCGAGGGCCAACCAGCCTAAGCTTAGTTTCTTCAATATTGTAGGCATCGTCAGTGGTGACTGCTAGAGCGGCTCATGTTTGGCTGATTCCGTCTGCCAGCATATATTTACCATAAACATTTATGGATGATTTTGTGAAATGCTAATGCGTATTATAAAATATTAATATAAACATCCAGACGCAATGGGATGCCATAGAGGAAAAATAAAATCGTCACTAACAGTGACTAACGGTACCGAAGCACATACATTGCTAGAAATAAGAGTTAATATACACTTGATGTTGTAGGAAGAGCCCAAATGTAAACATATGCTGATATATTTTTGTATGTATGTCGGAGTGTGTGTGTGTGTGTGTGTGTGTGTGTGTGTGCTTCTGTGTGCGTGCGCGCGTAGTGTACATATGTATATAATTAAAGTTTAGATTGAAATCTTAAATTTTAAAATTGATACTGCGTTTTGGGTATGTCCTTAGTAGTATCACCGTTGTGACAGGTGAAGTTTCCAGTACATTCAGTCTTCTATTATAATATATATCTTTTTTATTCGTTTCAGCTGTGCGGCTACCATTATACTGGAGTACCACTCTGATTTTGCACTTTGACATATAATTCTTCTTTGACTGATTTCTTCAGTTTGGTGCATGAGAGGGTTTCAAACAAGCTGCCGTCATCTGTACCTCATGCCAAGCTATTTGTTCATACGGGTTTGTGGAGAAGAGAGTGTCTGGCTCCTTTTAGAAGACATCCATGCCCATATTGTGTAGGTTTCTCAACTAGATAAGAGCTGTGTGCCTTTGAACCCTAAGCTATTGGGGTACCTGGTCCTGAATGGAGTGGACAGTAAGTTTGGTAAAACGTAACGCCGTCCAGTTTGGGCATTTGTATAAAACTCGATGCCGAAATTAGGTACCAGCTCTTCCAGAATTTTCTATATATAAATTATAACTTACCTATCGCGCCTTCGCTCCAAGGGGCGAAGTCGAAGTCTTTTTCGCCCCTCCTTGATGCTCATCTGCTGCACCGTTACCATCTTTTTAGCGTAGTAACGTTGGACCGCTGTTAGTCGGTCACTGCGTGCTGACCATAGCGGAGAGCAGTCGTCCGGGCGGACCAGAACAAGATCCTCCACAAGGTCTCTTGTCTTGAAGGACCTTAACATCCATCCTTCAAATTCACAGCATTTTGCTGCCAACTTGCTAATGTGCGTATGAAATCATGCCTCGTTACACATACTGATCCCCTAGATAGATAGATAGATAGATAGATAGATAGATAGATAGATAGATAGATAGATAGATAGATAGATAGATAGATAGATACATAGATAGATGTACGCCTATGTATATACATATGTTTATATATATATTGTACGTGTATATATAGATGTATGTGATACATACATGCACATATGTATAGATATAGTTATATGAGTTACCTATATGTGTATATGTACTTGTGTACATAATGTAATGTAACGATGCGCATATACACTCATATGGTCACAGACCTAATTTCAGGTGATTATATATTATCCAATGTCTTGTATAATTTGGCTGTTATTTTTAACACATTGAACGACTGTCTGGAGAAACTCCGTCAACTGTGGATTATTTGATTTGCAAGAGATGGCATCTAATAATTATATTTCTCATTAGCACTCTGAGTTTCATAACTAATATTTTATGTTTAATTATTATTGTACATATAAACATATTTATGCGTATATTTGTATACATATATACATAATTATATATGAATATTTACACTTATATCTATGTATATATACATACACACACACATACATATATATATATATATATATATTGAATTTATATGAACGCCTACACACACACACACACAAGCACACATATATGCATATGCACGTTTACCTATTTATGCGTGTAGGTGTAGGTGTCTATATATAGACACCTACATAGAAGCATACACGTGTTTTATGATAACTAGTGTGCTCAATTAATTTTCTTCCAATTAATCAGTAATATTTTCCAGCTAATTATGTCAAATATTCTTGCATGACTCAATCAAGAAGCTATTTAATTATTTACAAAGCAAGATGACAACTACTTTTTATCTTTATTATTAGCTGTAGCATCTTAAAAAGTGTAATGATATATATGTGCATATTTATGTGTGTGTGTGTGTGTGTGTGTGTGTGTGTGTGTGTGTGTGTGTGTGTGTGTGTGTGTGTGTGTGTGTGTGTGTGTGTTAGTCTACGTCGTAAGCACATGTTGACTATGCTGATTAATTAATTATTTGGTGCACAACAGAAGATCTCTTCGGGATACATTTGTTATACACATTACCCCTTTTTAAATACACAAACGAACCCCATTGTGAAAACTAGTTACTGTATAAGATATATATCTCAGTGGTCATTGTTATGCAAATTAGGTAAATCAGTTTCGCACTTCCGTGGTTGTATTATTGCTCTAATAAACGTAATACAAGATTAAAAACTAGTCTGGGTGATGACAATTTCTCTCTACGTAGAGGATCAAACTTAAGGAACGAGTGTTTTGTTTAATGTTCATAGCGAACCTAAATCTTAAATGTCGCCCGTAAAATCGTGGATTTAATCTAAAATTGTGGAAACTGAAACAATTTTATCGTTGTAGAATCTTTCTGCTCATTTAAGAAGCACTACACATGCTGTATATTTATACGGATTTACAAATAGCTGCGTTTATATATTTATGAACTTTTAAATGGATATACATTTGCACGATGAAGTAGCATTTGTACGAGTATACATATAAGCGTGTAAACACATGTGTATATATATATATATATATATGTATGTATGTATGCATTTGTATATATATATGTGTATGTATATATGTATGTATATATATATATATATATATATATATATATATATAAATTACTGGTGAACGCCGGTTTCTAGGGTTACTCTGGGTTTCTTGCCATAAAGGGTACCATTATGGCCTATCATCAGACCCTAAGATGGCCCCTTTAAAATATGGAGGGGGAAACGATATGGATATAAACAATAGGAATTAACTCCCTTCGGTGCTGGTCACCGGCTTTGGTTGTGTTGTCCACCTTCGGTCACGCCACCCGTCGGCTATGAGGGTTAAAGTTGGGTGAGGGGTTATCCCCTACTCTCATCAGCACTCAATTTCCATCTGTGGTGTAATTATCGCTAATACCGTTATTATCGCTATTATGCAGTTCCCAAAACGTTAACAGGAATCTCCTAAAATGCAAGCACGGCCCGAAAGTCCCTGTTCTGCAGTTCAGTATGGTCCCTGGTACGTACGAGCTTTTCAGAATTTCCATGCGTTCGGCTACGCATAGCTTGCAGCGTTTCGTTCCATTAATGTACGGACCCGGACGGTACACACCTACCTTCCAAGCGCTGTTGTAAACAGCGAGTGCGGGTTAGAACGTTAAAGCTTAGTGCGCATGCACAGCAGAGTTGAAGGTCAGTCTACGCCAAGGAGCTTTACACTGCATGCTTCAGCTTCGTTACCATGGCAACCGTCCGGATAGTCATTGATTTGAACTTGTGTATACATGTGTATGTATGCGAGCGCGTGGAACGAGATCGAGCACTGTCGGATTTCTTTGAATTTCCTCAGATATACCATGTCTATTATTCTCCACCTCGGATTTTATTAGGTTCTGTGTGAAACATATTGTTGTAGTGACACAAAAACATATACAAAAGTAATAATACAATAGAAGTACCAACGACAGTAACCAAATAAATTTGACCTTAATGATACTAACAATAATAAAATAGTACAGATTCGTTAACGTCCTGTGTTCAAATTCCGCCGAGGTCGACTTTGCCTTTCATCCTTTCGGGGTCGATTAAATAAGTACCAGTTACGCACTTGGGTCGATATAATCGACTTAATCCGTTTGTCTGTCCTTGTTTGTCCTCTCTGTGTTTAGCCCCTTGTGGTCAGTTCAGGTCCGATGTATGCAGCATCGGATCCTGCTACTGGTAAACTGTAAACCTGTACAACCTGTGTCAGTGGGGTAGAAAGGGGTCCTTAGCCGTAGTGAAGGCAATCTGTCTAGGGAGATAACCTTACAACAAATCACTCGGTCCGTAGCTTAGAAATACTGGGTTGACGTCCAACGGGAACAGCTTTGTTTCATGGAGGAGGAAAGATCTTCTTTTGTGCTTGGTTGTACAATGCTTTTCAATGTGTGTAGTAGCGGCGCGTGCACACATTATTAGCTATTTGAAAGGACTATAGAATTTACAATTAACTGCACCAGGGTTCCTCTTCCCCAGGGAACCAGACTTAATGATGTACCTGTGGATGTAGGTCCAGCCCCTGCTTTACCGGGTCCTGTCTCTGATCACGTTGCACCTCCAAGGGCATCCAATGACAGTGATGCCCTCAATCTTAACAGACGGGTATCACCTGATGGAGAAGAGTCAGCTCCCAACCAAACAACACCAAGCAAACATCTCATCAGCTGTAAAAATCATACAATATTCAACACTTTCAATGCCCGCACCCTCGATCCTCTCGGCCGTTTAGAGGAACTTGGTGCAAATGCAGAATCACACAGCATTGATATAATAGCTGTCCAAGAACACCGATTCTACCACCCTGACGATATCCTCAAATACCATCAAGTTGGATCTTATCAATTTGTAACCTCCTCAGCATCAAAGATTACTGTTAATTCAAAAGTTGGAGGTATCGGCTTTCTACTTTTATCAAAAGCTAGTGATACTCTCTTGAGTATAGAATCAATCTCGCCCAGAATTATGGTGCTTGAGATAGATGGAAATCCGAAAACAACATTGGTATGTGTGTATAGCCCACATAATTCGTCTGTGGCAGATGAGAGTGAGGATTTTTATACAACTCTTCGTTCAACCATTGAGCAAGTATCTCTCCATAATTTTCTAGTTATAGCTGGTGATCTGAATGCTAAACTAGGACCCGATGAGACCAAGTTTACTTTCAACTCTAAAACTAATCGGAACGGGGAAATGCTCAAAGACTTTTTACAGGAATTTAATCTTTACTCCTCCAATAATTATTTTATGAACCCAAAAGGACAACTTTGGACATTAGAGTATCCATCTGGTGACAGGGCACAAATTTTTCGAAAGAAGTGGCGCAATAGTGTCAAAGACTCGAGATCCTACTCTTCCTTTAGATCTGAGTCTTAGTCTTCGCTCATCCAAAAAAGCTAAGCCTCATCCGATGAAAACGATCGACTGGAAGGAAGTCTCGTCTAACCCCGATATGTCCAAGCAATTTACTATTGAGGTATATAACAAATTTCAATCTTTGTCTACTTCTGAAATAGATGGTGAGAACTTTGAAGAAGTTTACGGTAGCCTCATCAAACCAACAGAGGAAGTTGCACTGGCTACTCTTCCCAAAAAGAAGAGTAGGGACCAGAGCAAACCTTATAATTCTCCAAACGTCATCGAAGCCAGAAACCATCTAAAGTCTATATCACTAGCTTACCACCGTCCTCGATCCCAGTCACTGAAGATCCAACTCATAACTGCCAAGAAGAATCTTGATGATGTTTACTTGAACGCCGAGGTCGACTTTATCAACGGCAAAATTAGCAAACTATCCAAAGAGCACATTAGTAAAAAACACCATATTGCCTGGAAATCCATCAAAGACCTATCAGGCAAAATTTCTGGGTCATCAATTAGAATCAAAGGGGGATCAGCTAAGAAGCGTTTAGAAAATTGGTCAACTCATTTAAAAAATCTTCTTGGAAAGAATGCCAAAATCCCTGATAACTCCACTCTTCCAAGTGTGCCTATATCAGATACACTGGACATCAACACCTCCCCTTTTACCATATTTGAACTAACAGCAGCCACAAAACAACTGAAAGCCTCGAAAGCATTTGGTCCCGACAACATCCCAGCTATAATTTGGAAGGATGATAGATTTCACGATAGATTTCAATCTTTGCAATCACAGTTTCCACTTTTATAGCTCCAAAGATTTCGCACCAATCTCAAATCATCCCCAAAAATGCGATTTATCCCTCGTCACCAACTACAGGTACACCAACTAATGTCAATTGCTGCAAAATTGTACAACAAACTGATTCTAATCCGTCTCGTCCCTTTTGTTGAACCTTTGCTCCGAAAGAACCAAAATGGATTCAGACATGGACGCTCAACGTTGAGCCAAATACTATGCCTACACAGACTCATTGAAGAATCAAAAGCATTTAATCGCGATCTTGCAATGGTGTTTGTAGACTTTTCTAAAGCGCTCGACTCTGTACATAGGTACAAGATTTTTGAAATCCTTAAGCTCTATGGGATTCCAGACAAAATCATCTCTGCCATCAAGGTCCTCTACAAAGATATGTCTTCAACCATCTTAACCCCTGATGGGGAAACATCATCTTTCTCAATCAAAGCCGGAATACTGCAGGGAGACACACTCGCCCTATTTCTCTTCATCATTGTCGTTGACTATGTGTTACGTATGTCAGTTGATACCATCTCTGGCAAGGGCTTTGAAATAAAACCTAGAAGAAGTTCCAGACACCCAGCTGAACACTTAACATACACTGACTTTGCTGACGACATCGCTCTTATCAGTGATTCTCTATCCAATGCCCAGTCCCTTTTACAATCTCTTGAACAAGCCTCAAATTGTGTAGGTCTTTACCTCAATGAGTTCAAGACTGAATATGTAAACAAGTGCCTGCCCAACAGTGATTTCATCATCTATACTCTCAACAATACGGTCTTAAATATGGTTTCTGATTACAAATATCTTGGGACATACATATCATCATCTGAAAAAGATTTTCTAACTGAAAAGGGTATGGCCTGGTCAGCCTGTAATGATATGCATAAGATCTGGTCATCAAATCTAAGTAGAGATTTCAATCTTAAAATCTTCAAAGCCACAGACGAACCAATTCTAATATATGGCTCAGAAACCTGGACGTTATCAAACAAGCTTGAGAGGCGGTTGGATGGAACTTACACTCGCCTCCTTATGAGAGCTCAAAATCTCTCGTGGAAGCGTGATCCAACCAGAGTATAAATATATGGGAAATTACCACCTGCAACATCTCTTGTGAAAGGTAGAAGAGTCCAGTTTGCTGGACATCGTTGTAGAGCTGAAAACGAGGTAATGTCTACTCTTCTCCTCTGAAAGCCATCTGCTCGCGATACCAGAGGGCGCACACTCTCCTACCCTGATGTAATCTCCAGGGATACAGGCATCCAGAAACATGACCTCCGTAATGCTATAATGGACCGTGAAGTCTGGCGTAATATAGTAAATTCCATTGTCTCGACCACGGTCGAACGACGATGATGGTGGTAGTAAAGAAGTAGGTATTTCGTCTACTGCTATGTTCTGAGTTCAAATTCCGCCGAGATTGACTTTGCCTTTCATCCTTTCGCGGTCGATTAAATAAGTATCAGTTACGCACTGGGGTCGATATAATAAACTTAATCCGTTTGCCTGTCCTTGTTTGTCCCCTCTGTGTGTAGCCCCTTGTGGGAAGTAAAGAAATAGAAATAGGCATTTCGTCTGAAATAGAAATAGGTATTTCGAGTAGAAGGGATTGTTGTTATTATTTTTATTAAGGCGGCGAGCTGGCAGAAACGTTAGCACGCGGGCGAAATGTTTAGCGGTTTTTCGACTGTCTTTACGTTCTGAGTTCAATTTCCGCCGAGGTCGACTTTGCCTGTCATCCTTTCGGGGTTGATTAAATAAGTACCAGTTACGCACTGGGGTCGATATAATCGACTTAATCCCTTGGTCTGTCCTTGTTTGTCCACTCTATGTTGAGCCCCTTGTGGGTAGTAAAGAAATAGGTATTTCATCTGCCTCTACGTTCTGAGTTCAAATTCTACCGAAGTCGACTTCGCCTTTCACACTTTCGGGGTCGATTAAATAAGTACCGGTTACGCACTGAGGTCGATATAATCGACTGAATCCGTTTGTCTGTCCTTGATTGTCCTTTCTGTGTATAGCCCCTTGTGCGTAGTAACGAAATAGGTATTTTAAGGTAGCGAGCTGACAGAAACGTTAGCACGCCGGGCGAAATGCTTAGCGGTATTTCGTCTACCGCTACGTTCTGAGTTCAAATTCCGCCGAGGTCGACTTTGCGTTTCAATTCTTTCGGAGTCGATAAATTAAGTACCAGCTGCGTACTTTGGTCGATCTAATTGACTGCTCCCTCCACCAAAATTTCCGGCCTTCTGCCTAGAGTAGGAAAAAAATTAGTAAAGAAACCAAATCTATTTAAATGACAGAGATAATAACATAAAATTGAAGGTGTCTTTTGCTAAGCAGCAGACCAAATTTGTCAATGGGAAAAAATAAAATGGAATAAAGGGATTGCTTGATTGTTATTCTTTCTTTTTACCACCCTACACGTCTCTTTTGAATTATCTATTAGCTTTATGCTTTCAGGCCGTTTGGCTTCAGGTGACCTCCATGAACTCCCCTAGCATAGAGGCTTAATTTCTGTCCCATATTTTACTTGTATTTGAATGTGAATTAAAATAGTCACGAAAATATGAAAATGCAGAGTAAAATTATGTGAAGACAAAAATCTAAAGAATTTAGGCTTTTTGCCAAAACAGTGTAGCTAAAATACGATAGAATAGATTTTAGTAGTGAGATTTTTTTAGTTGTCGATTTAATAAATCTACGTTGGCAATGAAGAATTGTTTAAGGAATAAAGTGATGTCCAGGGTGCAACAACAAACGTTGTGATTTGCTATTGAAGCCTCGTATTTTCCATCTTCCTGTTATATTACTCTTATGTTTAAACCTACACAAAAGTGCAATTCCACATGTTTATCCAGTCATACTGTAGAGTGGCATGTGGTAGCCGTTAACAGCATAGAATCTTTCAAATGCAAGTTACGAGGTTATGCCTCCCAACCAAAGGAGTATGGGTTCAGTCCCATAGCTTGGCATCTTGGGAAAACATTTTGTGTTACAGTCTCGGGCCGATCAAAGTTTTGTGAGTGGATTTGGTTGAGAGAAGCTGAAAGAAGCCCGTTGTATACCTATCTATCTATCTATCTAAATGTGTGTGTGTGTGTGTGTCTTTGTCTGTGTTTTCCCCCATTACCGCTTGACAACTGGTGTTGGTGTGTCTATGTCCTTGTAATTTAGCGGTTCAGCAAAAGAGACCAATGGGATAAGTACTGACATCTATTCATTCGACAATAATCCCAAAATGCGGTGCCCCAGGCATGGCCGCAGTCTAATGACTGTAACACTAAAAGATAAAGATTATGCTCACACATATATGTATATGTATACACATACACACAGATACAAATATGTATATATAATATATATATATAATATATATATATATATATATATATATATATATATATGAAAGAATGGAGTTGAATGACGAATTAACAAAATTCCTTTATTTTCGACATATGTTTCGAAGGCTGCATATTCCTGATTGCGAAGGAATAAGGAGTATATTATGCCGCTTTCTCATCAGGAAAAACAAGGAACTTATGTCAACATCAAGATGCACAAAAGACTTTTAGATGACTGCCCATAGCGATAATGAGTGTCTCTTTAAAAAATTCCTTTATAAGGAGTGACGTCAAAATGGTTGGATGTAGAAAATTCTAGAAGGTTCTGAAGGTTCAAGGGTTCAAACGAAGTAGGAGAAGAGAGGTATAAGAATAGGAAGGTGAAAGGATGCAGTTCAAATGAATGGTGAATTTTCTTTTGTGAATGAGTGTCTGTGTGTGACTGTATATAACTGCATTAATGTGTGTGTGTGTGTATGTGTGTGCGTGATTGTGTTTGTGGATGGGTGGATGTCAGAAAACAGACAGTGGTGAGGTGAACAGTTTATGTATGTTTGTTTGATTGTGCTTACTATAGATAGAGGGAAAGAGAGAGAGAAAGAGAGAGAAAGAGGAGGGCAAGGTATAGAGACAAAGGTAACACATACCTCACTGGATTGGGTAGTAGTTCTTTGAAAGTATAAAAATAATTTTTTGACTATGGGGGTGAAATATATAAAAAAAGAGTTATTTTAATTAAAATTCAAGGGGCTAACTATATCAATCATTATTCATATGATTGAAAGGTGTGTTTTTGCCAGTGTATGCATCTGTAGGACCTCTCGACGATTGTATTTATTAAAGGGACTTTGGCGAACAAAATATGAAAAAGTTCTGAATTACAGACGCCACAATGTTTTCTGCCCTTGTCAAACGGGAAGGACACCGATAATATGGACCATTCCAGTTTGAAAGTTGTATTGCTGTCCTTCAGACGCCAAACTAATTTACTTAGTCCCGTGCTGTGTTGTTTTCTCTTATCTCTGAAAGTTGAATAATGGTTGGATATCCTTTGGGCTAATTTAGAAGAATTTGCACCGATGTAGAAGACGACATCGGTCCCCGAAGAAATTTTGCACTGGTAAATTGTGCTTCTGATTTTTGAATTTTTGGATAGGAACTTTAATCTGATGGGGTTAACATCCGATACTAAGACAGAGTTTTTATTGTTATGATAGGTGTAAATATTGTTGCTAGCATTGACCACGATACTATTCATCTTATTATCATTACTATTAATTGTAATATCTTCGGCAATTTCTCTGACTATAGGAATGCTGGGACTGTTATCATCAATAATACAACTGTTATTAGAAATGTTATTATTATTACCACTAACACCACCACTGTTTATAATCCGGCTAATATTATTATCATTATTACTATTGTTAACGCCAGTGCTGGTATGAATATCAATACTGTTTATATTATTATTATTATTATTATTATTATTATTATTATTATTATTATTATTATTATTATTATTATTATATGTTAGGTTGGAATTGGTAAGGGCAGTGTCGCTACTCCTGGGTGATGAGTCCTTATTTAGCAGCTTATTATTATGGGAGGCAATTATCTGCGATAGGTTTCTAGTGTTGGAAAACGCAATCCTCACCTTATGCGAATTGATAGTAGAGAATTCCTGGGAAAGTTCCTAGCTACGGCTTCACGGAACTGTAAAGGGAGGTTAGACCTGATTTGTTTCCCGAAAGGAATAACAAACCAGATATAGTTTTTTGGGGACTTAGAATAGCTCAGATTGTTAACATTTACATTAAAGGGAGTATTTCTGTGTTGTAGAATTGGTGTTGGTTTTCGATTCCCTCCCCTGGTTCGTACATTATTTTTGTTAATTATATTAGTGTCGACGTTGTTAGGGCTGAAATCATTAATTACATTATTTCTATTGTTATTAGTTTTCTTATCCTGAGAGGCAAATATTACTTTAGAATGGGCCGGGTCGATATATGATACCTTATCCCTACAACCGGCTTTTGACAGGGCGGTATTATAAAATTCCACTTTTTGTTTTAAAATGTCGACATTCGCAGATAAATTTGATAGTCTTAAGGACATATTTTTAACTAGATTATATATATATATATATATATACATACATATATATATGTATGTATATATATGTATTAATGTATGTATGTTTGTATGCATGTATGTATGTATGTATGTATGTATGTATGTATGTATGTATGTATGTATGCATGTATGTATGTATTGGTGGGTATTTATTTCTGGATTTTTTGGGGCATTTGTAGTCATATATATATGTCTATGTGTCCAAATGCGTAAGTATAAATACATATGAGATACAAAGATTGCTATAACAGTGGATGAAGGCATCTGCATGCTTAGGTTTTATTTTCGCATACAATAAAATGTGTACACGTGTGTTTACTTACTTTTGCGCATCCATATGTATGTGGTATAAATATGATTGATAATTCGAAAATTTTTTCGGATTCATATTAAACTTCACTATATTCACAGGTGTATTTAATACTTATTTACGTAATATAGATAATTATAAAGCTGAGCAGAGATGTAAACGTGTACTTCCCACATTCCATTAGCAGTTATTTGTTAAGTTGTCTACTTTATATATATATATATAATATATATATATATATATTATATATATATATATATATATATATACCAATATTTATATTTACAATTGTTTCTATACACTATATTTCGGATATTGCCTTTGTTATTTATTTTATATAATAGTCACAGATATGCCTCTGTAAGCCATTATATACCAACAATGAAGTAATAATATTTAAGGATACATTTAACTTCCTGAAACTAACCTGGAATTATTTCCAACATTATTTACTATATCACACCAGTTCAATAGATCCAATACAATTAAACATCTAGCTATTTGCGTTTAACAAACACACACACAGAATTGCATACATATGTGTGCGCGCGTTCGTGCGTGTGTGTGTGTGCGTGTGTGTGTGCGTGTGTGTGTGTGTATGTACACACATATATACAAAAAAATTTACAATAAACATATACAAGACTTTCTCAGGTTTGTAACATTGTTTCTGTTATCTGCATTCCGAAGATGAAGCTTTGTAATCTGTATCAGAAACCAGGTCTTTCTTCACAGGAATAATTTAATTAAAAACAGAAAATAACGTGCATCCATAAATTATTTGCAGAAATCAAGGTGGCGGCCTGTGAGAAGCGTTGCTGCATAGAGCAGAATCCTTTACGGCATTTCGTCTTGTTTTATGTATTGAGTTCAAATTACTCAGAGATTGTCTCTTTCGGGGTCGATAAAATGATATACCAGTCGAACGCTAGGGTCGGTGCAATCGACTAACCCACTCACCTTTATTTCAGGCCTCGTGTCTAGTGCAGTAAGAATTATTAGCATAGATTTTAGCATGCAGTATTCTAAGTTGTGTCATTTGAGAAATTTATAAACTGAATTGCAATGTTTTTGTCCATTTAAAACTGAAATCATATTTTCTACGGCTCCCCTTCGTGCTTAATAAAACCTATAAGAAAACCTCGTGTTCACGAACAACACAGTGACATACACTTACGAACTCACACCCACACACACACACACATATATACAACACATATATACATCACATACACACACACATCTTCTATGAACGTGTGTGTCTGTGTCTGTATGTGCACAAACCATGTGTGTACAACAAAATAATTAAACCTAAATACCTTTGGCTATAGAGGGCAAAGCTTATTAAATCCCAGATGTTTGAACCACTTAGCATGAGGAATTGACGATTCTGAACAGCGATTCATTTCTCGCTTCAGTTCATTTGCTTTTGTATGCTTTATTCCGAAACTAGTTTTATATATTTGTTGACTTCATAAGTCTTTAAGAACTTCGAGAAGGTGAAATACGACTTGTTGGAGATGGTGAATCTCGAAGAAAAAACAGCTGTAATTGCAAATTCTTTTACACACACACACACACATTAAGGCTGTGCTCCAGCATGGCCACAGTCATGAGTGAAACAAGTAAAAGAGTAAAAGAACATGCATATATACGTATGTATGTACGTATGTATGCATATATGTATGTATGTATGTATGTATGTATGTATGTATGTATGTATGTATGTATGTATGTATGCATTACTAAATGTAAGGGAAATAAACTTTAGTTATCAGTCAAATGTAAAAAGGCGACACGGAGTGTATTCAGTCAATAAAAAAAAGTTTAATGAAAAATTATGTATTTAAAATGAGCTTTTGTATCAACAGTTTCTGTGTGCGTGCGTGCGTACGTGTGCGTGCGTGCGTACGTGTGCGTGCGTGCGTACGTGTGCGTGTGTTTGGGCATGCACGTGTATATGTATATGTGTATATAATATGTTGGTGTGAATCAGATGCTGGCAAACTGCGGCCCGCGTGACTTTCTGAATAGTACTCCTAAAATTTCACAAAGAACCAATGCATTTTAGTCGTGAATCTCGCCTGATGATGACCCATGTCCTGTGCGGCCCGCTTCTCGAAAATCCTTGACCATACCTGCTCTATATGACTGTGCTTTATATTTACAATTTCAGTGCATATATTCCTCCGAAGCAAGCTTTTATTCACGATCGAATCGATGACTGTCTCAAACTCAAATCTCCGTGCAATGGCGTACTACAAACAAAGAAAACAATAACGTGCAACCTTCTGGGAGTTATGAATTAATTAATTATTTAATTGCTATAATATGGCTAAGAGGCTCCCACGGTAAAAGTATTTTCTCTATACTCCAGTGGAGGACAGGAATAAATGCGCGGGCTACCGATGTTTATTTCGAATTGTTGTAGGCGGGAAGCTTTGCGTGAATGTATTGTTCAACAGACAGAACATTAAATTAACGGTAGTCGTCTCTGTAATTCAATGTGGATTTAATAAAGGATGCACAATTTATTTTTACCCCCAACAAACTTGTAGTAGCAATGTGTGAAACAGAAGAGGGCTTTGTATGCGACCACCTTTGATGTCTAGAAGGCATTCGATACAGTAATCGTGTCAGGTCTCTGGCATGTAAATTCATTCGTATTATGGGTTCCCAACACATCTGAAAAATTAAATATGTTTACGAGAGTCTCTGCTTCAAACTATGTTGCATCGCCAGGCGTATCCTTATTGAAAGGGAGGAGTTAGCAGTAGCAAATAATATACCTTTCTGGGCGTTCCAATCAATCATGAAGGTAGGTCGGGTCGAGAGAAATTCTAAATTTGGAGCTTGATCAAGGCAAGGCTACATCAGCATTCGGAAGATTGTGAGCTGACTATAGAACAAGATACACGAACCTGTCCAAATGAAGTGCAATCTACGTTGCCAATCAGTTACAGTAGGCTCATAGTAGAGGTGAGTCAGAGATCATAGATGTCATTGATCATAGCACAGCCACTACATGTGTTTCATAACCGTTCAGAGAGAAGAATATAAATATTTGAAAGGTGTTCCGAATGAAATAGTTTAGGAAAAGATTAATTCGTTTACAAGACAGATATTTGCTTATTATTGATAAATAAATCATTGAGTTAATGGTGACAGTGGACAACGATGTTGTCTACAACAGAGTAATGTTGTCTTATTTTGACAATTCTATTCTTATTCCACAACATTTAAACAGTGTCTTGACACAACTTAAACGAGAAACTTGACACAACTTAAACGAGAGGCTTCCTGTTTTACAATAGATATTATACATTGCTACGTTGTCAGAAAATATTAATGACAATAACGTAGATTACTAGAATAGTCCATTTTGAACCAAGAACAGTTATCTTGGCTTTTAATTTAAAACGTATTTTTATGTAATCCACGAACAAGAAATAACATATCTGATGCACAAAATGACTATGTTTTAATTTAAAATACCTGTGACAACTGATGGAAAATCTGCGGAATCAACAGAGAAGATGCAATCCAAAGCTGTCATTACAATACTGTTTGTTTATGAAGTTCCAGGTAGAGGCCAGAATGTTATCCAATACAATTCTGGAAAAAGATGCTGAAGTTTGTAATGTAGGTGGGAAAACACACTCATCATAACGAGGAATATTAATGCAATGTTTTTGCCAAATTTTCTGTTAAGTGTGGTCAAACAGACTTCGGATAAGGATCCAGTAGAGAAGAGAGAAAGAGTGTATCTCAGTGGCTATGACTGTTACACAGACGTTAACATAATGTGTAATATGATGCTGAAGGTGAAAGAGGATTCAAAAAGAAAATAATATGATCGAAGTTATAATAAATCTGCAGATATTACAGCTTCACTATAAATTTATGCATTTAATCATTTTGGTTAATGGTAATAAAATTATTACGACATCATCTTGGAAATCTGGGATTCTCTTAAGAAATTACAATTAATATCAATGGAATTACAGACATATGTAAAACATTGCAGAAATTAAGTGTATGTGTGTATCTGCATGTTGTGTGTGCGTGTGTGTGTCTCTCTGTATGTACGGATGCCTCGGAGTGCGTGCGTCCGTATATATATATATATTTCTAGTAATACATCTAATTACCTTCTGGACATGCACTTTCTTTTTTATATAGGTCTGTTTTAAATTTTTTCACTGATAGTGCCTTTCTCTATATAGGCACAAATGTAATTCTTTCCTAAATTCATATTCGAGGCTCCGATGAAGCTATTAAAGTGTTAATCAGACA